>NC_060275.1:47620373-47867203 GCF_021613505.1 Equus quagga | reverse complement strand
TCCTTTACAATGTAAATGTCTCTTAACAAAGGGTAAGTAAATTCTACTTTTCAGAGTTTCTTTCCTGTCTGCAGTTTTTAAAAGTAACCAGCCCAAAATAATCCTCATGCCAAAGAGATATCTTGGCCAATTCGACTTGCCCACAACCTCTAAGCTCTTGGAATATCTTGTCTATTAAAGTGTTTTTATATTGGGCCATGGCCAGGCCAGATTGTCTCTGATAACAGTGTGATTTATGGGGGAGATCTTGAGCCATGTGATATCAGTTTAACCTCTGGCAGGGGGCTGTAGACTGAGTAATTAAGGTCAGCCCTATGGGTGCTGCATACCTGTGTAACCAATCCCCAATAAAAATCCTGGACACCAAGGCTCAGGTGAGCTGTTCTGCCTGGCAGTGCTGCATGTGTGTTGTCACGCATCATTGCTGGGAGAATTAAGCACTATACATGTGACTTCACTGGTAGAGGACCACTGGAAGCTTGTGCCTGGTCTCTCCTGGACTCTGCCCTATGTGCCTTTTGCCTTTGCTGATTTTAATCTGTATCCTTTCACTGTAATAAGCCATAACTGTGAGTATAACGGCTTTTCTGAGTTGTGTGAATCTTTCTAGCAAATCATTGAACCAGAGGTGGTTGAATCAATGAACTAGAAGGGGCTTCAAGAACCCACCACAACAGTAAGGCAGCCCAGTCAGTCTTTCTGGATCCCTCTTGAGATCCCATCTGCTGGGGTAAGGTAGTGGGAGTCTGACTAGGGTCTGGGCACTCAATTGTTGCTTACTATACTGGGTTAACACTGTGAAGTCGCAGTTAGACTTAATCAACCCTGCACTATTCCTGCCAGAACTTAGGGTATGCACAACCTTTCTTTTACCCCAACAACCTCTGTTAGAAATTCTAGGTTCAGGGCCCAGCCTGTTGGTGCAGCAGTTAAGTTTGCATGTGCTGCTTCGGCAGCCCGAGGTTAGCCGGTTTGGATCCTGGGTGCAGACCTGTGCACTGCTTGTCAAGCCGTGCTGTGGCAGGTGTTCCACATATAAAGTAGAGGAAGATGGGCATGGATGTTAGCTCAGGGCTAATCTTCCTCAAAAAGAAAAAAAAAGAAATTCTAGGTTCAATATAATCTGCCGTAACTATAGGTAGACCACAAGTTTTGCAATCAAACATGTCTATGATATTGATTTACACTGACTGAAAAATTAATTACTAGGTTTCTGCTGTCTGATTCAGCCCAGTCTGGCCTACTCCCTCTACCTGTAATGCCACCCATGGGGCCCTTAGATGGCTGGGGGTGTTGAACCTAAGAAGGTCAGATGGCTCTTGTTTATGATCCCAAACCCATTTCACATTTTCTCCAACATTAGAGAGTGGTTTTCTAGAAGCATGCTCTTGTCATTAAATATCTACTTTGCACACATTGGTAGCAAACACCGGTCCATATTTGTCAGCATGTGAGCTGGACCTCGGGCTTCTAGCTATAGTTTATGGGCTTTGGGGATTCCCAGTCCCCTTAGCCTTTAGAACTCCTACCCAGAGTTTAACCCAGGGGTTGGTAAATTCTTTCTGTAAAAGAATCAGATACTAAATATTTTAGGCTTTGCAGGCCATTCGGTCTCTGTTGCAACAGGGAGCCTGCATAATAAGCTTTCTTAACAGAGTTCGACCTCCTCTCTGCAACATCCACTCGCAGATAGTTTACCACTTCGTCATCTCCAGCACCGAGGTGGTAATGACCTCTGTCACATCCTGCTTACTCTGTGAGAATATTCTCAACACACTTATGCCTTGAGTTGGGCCAGTTTTGCTACATGGTGTCTTTCTGTTAATAAGATTTGTGTCCATGGTAGTACTGGGTCGGGGGTAGCATGTACCTTCCTGCGTGGCTCAGTTCCAGGATATAAACCTAAAGTATGATACAGCTGGACATAGCACCCAAATTCAAAAATCCCATAAGGGAGCCCCCAGTGTAACCCATGAGGCAGACCCCTCCTCTTCTTGTCTGCAGATTGAGTCCCTAGCAACCACCTAAGAAAGGTAAAAGTTGAGAAGATGGTGGCTATTAATCTTTGCTGTAGAAAAGCCCTTGGGATTGTAACTGATGTTGGTGCCCAGCCCATTATCTCCTTTGGCTTTCTTGCTGTAGCTCTTTCCTCCCGACCTCCCACCTGCCAGCATCTGCATTTCTTTGCCGGAAGGCTTTCTCTAGTGGCTGAGCCTGCTCTGCATATGCACCTGAGGCTGGACATACTGGAGAACTAATGCCACCCTCAAACCCCAGCCATCTTCAGTCAGTGATTTGCGGCTCCCTCACAAGTATGAGAAGAACTCTGAGGGGTGTGTTCTAAACTGGCTTCCAGAGTGTCCCAGTGGGATTAAGCTTTAGTTGGCCAAAGTGGTAACTTGACCACGCACCCTCACTGGCTCTCTTCCTTTCTCCATTCTTCTCCCAATACTCCTAGAATCATGTCTCAAATAAACTACTTGTACAGATACTTGTGCTGCTTCTGGGATAACATAAACTAAGACGACTGTCAACTTCTCTGCTGGTCCTCACCTGCTCTGGGCTCTTCTCTTTTCTTGGTTCCGAATACACACTGATCCCTGATGCAGTTTTAGGCAGCTCTTCATTGTAAACTGTCAGTAGAGTCTGGCCAGTAGTGTGGATGGAGAGTGGATTGGCTATTAAGCCATTGGTCTTGCAGCCCTGCCCTCTCGGGCTACACAAGGAGTGAGCCCTCACTGCATGAGCCTTCGGGAGCGCCCCGAGTGAATGCTCGCTCAGCCTTCATTTTCATTTTCTTTTCTGCCTCATCCTTGAAGTCTTCTTTCTTTCATCACCCCCTTTCTTACCAAAGCTCTTGCCCCTCCATTTCCTGGGATTTTTTTAAGCCTCCTATAGAAAAGACCAAGTCCCGGGATCTTTTCTTATCTTGCAGTTTTGACAGCCTCAAGTTTCCACTGTATGTCATTAGGCTGTCTGCTGGGCAAGAGATGTGAGCTCTGGTTCTTGAACAGTGTGTGTGTGCGGTGGAGGGGAGGTAAGGAGAAAATGAGGGTGAGAAATCATGGCTGTAACTGCTTTTTTCCTAACATAGAGGGAATCTAACTGCACTAATGGTGACAGTTAGATTGGTTTTGATTGCTAAGGAAGACTCACAGGAACCAAAATGAGAATGCTTACAAATCTGTGATTTATTTCAGGAAAGGGATTCAATCTAGCACCAGCATAAAGGAAAGATATGCATCACAGCCAAAGGCTGCTTTACGATGAGGGGTCTGGAGAAGTCAGGCCTGAGCCCCGGATGTCCTGTCTTTGTAAGGACCACACAAATGTGCTTCTTCTCTAGGACCAGGACCAACTGACAGGTGCAGGCAACATCTTGAAACCAGGGAGCCAGAAATGGAGTCTCAGCTGGCATTTCTTATACGTTGCTGGTCATATAGGCATATTCTTGCTACATAATCAGCCCAACAGTGCAGCCCTTTGAGGTCTCATCGAGAGCAGGTGCAAATCTTCAGTACCACTGTTATCAATAAACAATGCTAAAAGCTGGAACAAACTGGCCTGAAACTCCTCAGACTCATGGTTACAAAACACCACTATTAATCAGCACATTTCATATCTTGATGGGGGAGTCAGTGCCTTGCAGATACTTCAGCAAAACAACTCAGGTCAATTCCAGGTCTTCTGGCATTACTGCTTGATCCAGCGCCTGACCTGGGATCAAGGCCTTTTTAAGGCTTAATGATAACTCTTGGTTTGACAGCAATTACTTGCCTTAAATTATCATGTAATCACATAAACAATCAAAATGCACCAAATTCCAAACATCTGTAATAACTAATAAGGAGTTGTAAACAGACAGCTGAACAATCCAATAATATTAGCAGAATAGCACGAACTTTCTCATATTTTGGAATAACTTTATTATAATTCTTTTGTCCCCCTCACTTATAGTCATCTGCACTTTAAGGTATACATCTATTGAGTGAGTGAGAACACTAGCTATCATTCATCAAGTCTAAATCTTCTTCAGACCTATTCTCCTCCATAGAACTTCATAAAGGGGTTTTAATTCACTCTCACAATATGTTTGATCACTACCTCAGTAATATCATAAATTTTATTAGCTTCTACAATGTTAAGTTTACCTATGATTTCTGTATTACACCATACAGTGGTGTCATAGATACATGATACAGTATAAATCAGGCATGATTGCATATCATTATTTTGTCCCTCCCAGCAAAATCTACCTTTTTTTTTTTTGAGGAAGATTAGCCCTGAGCTAACTACTGCCAATCCTCCTCTTTTTGCTGAGGAAGACTGGCCCTGAGCTAACATCCGTGCCCATCTTCCTCTACTTTATATGTGGGACACCTACCTCAGCATGGCTTGCCAAGCGGTGCCATGTCTGCACCCAGGATCTGAACCGTTGAACCCCAGGCCACCAAAGTGGAAGGTGTGCACTTAACCACTGAGCCACCGGGCCAGCCCCAATCTACCTTTTCTCATAGGAGTATAGGTTAGAGACCATGTGTCTGGCCACAGGCTCATTTGAGTGAGCAGTGCCGGATAGGTTGTGGAGAGACCAAAAAGACCCGGAGATAATGTAGGAGACATAAGGGTTTACTGGGGCTTACTTATGAGGAGTGTCCAGTACCGGCCGCCTGGACAGAATTGTGCACCTGCACCCACTACTGTGAACAGAGAGGGGCTTGCTTATACAGGCAGGGGAACAAAGGACTACATTCTAGCCAAGAGGGACTGTCCTTGCATGGCCAGCATTCCAAGGATCAGTAGCTCACCTGGAAAAGCTCTGTGTTCCCTCTGTGTTCTTTTAGAGAAACAGTTACAATACTAGATGGTTGGTGTCCTGCCCAGAAGGGGACCAGAACGACACATGGTAGTTATAGGGCACATAGGCTAGTGCCAGGCAAGTGTGACCCTACACTCCACCCCCATGTGTCTAAATGGCCCTCACAATCTTATTGCACAATTCTTCCGCAGATCGCCTTGGGCCAGACACATAGGGGAGCATCGTAACCATACACCACAACAGCAACAGAGAGCGCAGCAAGAAAATGACAGCAATAACAGAAAGGCAAGAATGCCAAAGCACACCTTCCACCATGGTAACCCCGTGGTTGAAGAGAGAGGCAGCTCACTGCATACCCAGCGGTTGGAGCGATTTTGTAAGTCAGCAATGGTGTGTGCCAGTCAGTGAAGAGGGTGGCAGATGTTGTCCTAAGGATGAAAAAGTAAGATGTTTAGAGAGAACTAAAACAGGAAGGTCATGACCATCCAATGAGACACAAGGTTGCAGTGTCTTGTGTTAGTATGGTACCAACCTGTTGTAGACCAGACTGGCAATACCACACCGCTTGTCCACTTGGGTTGGGTACCATAGGGGCAGTGGTATAGGATAAAGGAGGAACAATGACACACCAGAGGGCAAGGATGAAAAGTGCCTTGGGGAATTGGAGGCCCTGGATTAGTAAATTTGGAGGTTTGGGTGGTCTTCCCACAATAAAAGGTGTTACTGTGATATTCTCTTCTAAGCCTATCCTCCAAGGGGCTAAGAGACCACACCAGTGGGGCCCCACCTGCCAGTCCGAGGGCCAGGGGACCACGTAGGTCCCAGGAGGGAGTTCCTGTGGCAGAGGCGAAAGCAAGTTGTTCTGAGTGCCCCTCTGTGGTTGCGGTTTCTCTCCTTGATTAGCTCTTGTCTGTAGGTGTAGTGTCATTTCGGGTCCTTGTGTCAGCATTTGATGTGCACTGGGTCAGGTACGTCTTTCATGTTATTTAGGTGATATAGTGTAGTTGTCAGGTGTCTCGTCCAGTGGGCTAGTGTCCTATCTTCTGTCCTTAATTGTTGTTTCAGTACTCCTTTCATTTGTTCCTCCAGCCCCGCGACTGTGGGGTTGTATGGCAGGTGAAAATGCCAATGTATGTCCATTTGGTCAGCCCATGCTTGTATCTGGTGGCCAGTAAAATGAGTACTTTGGTCACTGTCGATGTCTGTGAGGACACCATAAGTGGCACAGAGGTGTTCTAGGCCTCTTATTGTGGTCTTTTGTGAGGCCTGTTTGCTGGGGTATGCCTGCACCAGTCCTGTGTATGCATCCATGTAAGTAAGGGCATATTGGCAGCCATCGGAGAGAGGTAAAGGTCCGATGTAGTCCACCTGCCAGCGTTGGGCATGTTGGTTGCCCCTGGCAATTTGGCCTCTATCCCAGGGAATGGCCTGGGGCCTCTGAGAGGAACAACAAGGGCATGCCTGACCGACCTGTACCACATCAGTATAGTGTAGGGGGAAGCCTCAGATCTTGGCAATAGCTCACAGTGTCCTTTGTCCCTTCCGTCCAGTCTTCTTGTGTAGCCATTCTGATACTCTCTCAGCTGGTACTTCTTCCAGGAGATAAATCCAGGCTAATTCATCTGCTTGTTGGTTTCCTGGTGGCATTGTCACCTGATGTGCAGATACATGATACACTGTTATCGTCATTCCCTGGATCCACTGTCAGACGTCATCCCAGAGTTCTGCCCCCAACAATGGGGGCCTACTGATGGTCCACTTTTGTTGTACCCACTGGGCCATCCACAAGGTGAGCCCCTTATAGACTGCCTAACTGTACACAGACATATTGCAGTGGGTTCTCAAGTCAGTAGCATCCAGGCAGCCCACAGTTTGGCACATTGACTACTATACCCAGAGCCAGAATCCAACCACATGCTGTCATGTTGAAGACTGGATGGCCACTGCCATCCAATGAGGGGGGTTACGTCTTGTGGAGCCATCCATATACCAGGCTTCTGCTGGGATTGGTCCTTCTTCCTCCTGTACATTTGGCAGGGTTTCAGGTGTGGACACTTCATCCAACTGAGTTGTTTCTTCTGTGGTATATGTTACTGGTCCTAGGATGGTATGCAATTCTGCACTTAAGGGACTATTAGTAAGGGTCCCTCATTGTTGTAAGTATACATGCCACTTTGCCAATGTCTGTGTTTGGGCTGTTCCCCAGTGGGGCTTTTGGAAAGCATCCCGCAGGCACCCCACAATGGGCAGATGGGTATGGACTGGGACTGGCAGGGAACGGGTTATGGGCTCCACTTGTTGGAGGGCCAAGTAAGTGGCGCATAAGCGTTGTTCCAGTGCACTATCTCGTCTTTCAGCCACTTTCCACAATTGGGAACAGAAGCCAAGGGGCACTCATTTATTGCCTTGCCTCTGCCAGAGACCGCATCCGAACCCCTCTGTGTAACTGGAAATGCCTAATTCACATGCTTGTCCTTGTGTTAAAAGACTCAAGGCCTGAATTTGTTTTATGGCTATTTTGGCTTGGGTGGAAGGACTCCCGCTCGGGGTCCCCCAATCTCAGATAACACCCTTTCATACCAACTTATAAAGAAGACAGTGTAGTTGGGCTACATGAGGAATGAAAGGGCGCCAGGAACCTAATAAGCCCAGAAAGGTTTGTAGTTGTTTCGGGGTGTTGGGTGTAGAGGAAGCCTGTATCTTATCTGTGACAGCATCAGGAACCACTTTTGTCTTATCTGATCAGACAGGACCCAAGTATTTGGCAGATAACCCAGGTCCTTGTACTTTGTTGTTGTTTACCACCCATTCCCGTTGGCATAGGTGGGCGATTAGGGAGCAGTGGGCTTCCTGGACGTCTAGAAAAGACTCAAAGGTTTACAGGACGTCATTGATATAATGAAACAAGGCCTTGCACGGTGTTGCAGGAGTGGGTTGGGGTCCCTTGGCCTTTCCCTGAGCTGAGGGAGCTAGGTTGTTCCCAGGCTGTAGCCAGGCATGCTGCTGGTTTGGGGTGCTCTGTGGGTGGCCTTGTGAATCTTTGTTGTGGCTCCCGCTTCTGCCACAAAGCCACTGGAGCAGCATTTGTTTGCTTATCAGTTTTTTCCAGAGGGGTGCCTGCTGCCACCAGGTTGCTACATCAGTCTATGTGTTACTCTGACAGGACCCTTGGTGGTTTTGGCTCCTTTGTCACCTCTCTCTTCAGGGGGTTCGTTAGGCCTCACTCCCCTCCGCCTGACCTTACCTGTCTCCCCCAGGTCAGTGGTGGCTTGGGCTGCCCTGGACATGAGTTGACCTACCAAAGGGCTTAGGATGGAGACTAAAGCCCCATACATTGGCTTGGAGCTGTCTGTAAGCTATCTTTCATTCCTGCAGTGAATAATTTGTCAGGCCTTCCATAATGTTTGGCATAAACCTCATGTTTCATGCCTATTTCTCTTAACAGATCTTGTAATTCTTCCATGGTTTGCCACGGGGGTAGGGGTGTGGGAGGGAGTTTTGGGGGAAGGTATGAGTATGTCCCCATCATTAGGCCACGCCCTCTTCCAGAGGACCATTAACCAAATCAAGAGGGAGACTGCCCGATCTCCACCCCTGAGAGCAAAATACCTTCTGCTCCAGTATCCCAGAGACACAAAAGCCACCAGGGGGATAGTTACTGTTTGCTGCAGGCTCTTGGAGCTCTCGGCAGGCCAGGTCGACGTGGGTGAGATGTGCTATGGCAGACTTCACTGGCCGCCGGCTCACACCCATCTGGGAACAAGCACTCCCTCCTGCAGCTGCCTTACTTTTCCTCTTGCTTCCATCTCAGCTTCTGTTGTGAGCCGTGAGGAGGGGCCACCCACGGTTGCAGATTTCCTTTCCCTTCATTTATCATGCCCAGGACTTCCCCTGCTCCAGTTGTGAGCCATCATACAGTGAGGAGGGGCAGCTCCAGGGCTGTAGCAATTGCCCAGGCTTCTGATGTCTTCTTTCCCACATCTCTTGTGCCCAGGACTTCTCCGACGGTGGTGACCAGTCTCCATATCAGGACTGGCCAATCCGGGATTTCCCCTTCCTCGTAAACTCTGCACTCACTGGAGTTTCCTCGGTTTGCTGGTTGGTTTGCCAGTTGTCTGGCCAAACACCCAGTTGTGCGAGCAGTGTGGGATAGGTTATGGAGAGACAGAAGAAAAGACCCGGAGATGACCAGGAGACATGAGGGTTTATTGGGTCTTACTTATTGGGAGTGTCCAGTGGTGGCCAGCTGGATAGAGTTGTACACCTGCACCCACAACTGTGGGTGGAGAGGGGGTTGCTTATATAGGCAGGGGAAGAATAGGCTAGGTGCTTGCCAAGAGGGACTGTCCTTGCATGGCCAGCATTCTAAGGATCAGTAGCTCACCTGGAAGGGCTCTGTGTTCCCTCTGTGTTCTTTGAGAAAAACAGTTACAATGCTAGATGGTTGGTGTCCTGCCCAGAAGGGGACCAGAAGGACACATGGTAGTTATAGGGCATGTAGGCTAGTGCCAGGGAAAGCGTGACTCTCCAACATGTCTCTGTTATTTCAGGATTCCAAAGCTCTTGAAAACACAGCCGACTTCCTTTTCTCTGATTACATGGTTTGAGAGAGAGTGTTCCCCAGTGAGATGTGTCCCACAGCTGGGTCTATCTGGTCTCCGTGGGGAGCACTCTAGTCCTGCTTAAATTTTGTCCAGTACCTATGAGTTATGCTGTAGGAAAGGAATGGTTAGCACTCAGTCGTGCCACTAAAGTTGTTTAGAGAGCACCTCAGTAGGCTGAATCATCCAATTACAAATTTCCAAGGATTGTGTAGCCCATAAGTCTCCCGTGCTGCTTGGCTATTGGGCCTGGGAAAGCTCAGACTCCGTTTGAATGAAGATATCTAAGAACCCAGCTGTGCTGGTGTGCAAGCACATCCCCAGCACTGAGTTTGGGCGTGTTCTCTGAGTTTGGTGTCTGCTCTGATTGCAAGGCCCATTTTTCCAGTGCTGTGTTGCTATTCCCGTTGTCATCCTTGTCTTTCCTCCAGGAGGAGGATGCCTTGGAGATTCCACATTTGTCCCAGAAGTCTTTTTTTTTTTTTTCTCATTAAAAGTGAATTCCTCTTCATTAATTGCTCATGACCCAGCTCCTAATTCTCCTAAGGCTCTCTCTTTTTCAAGCAGGCAAAAGCTGTTTGATCCGCTAGACCTGTTGTCGACGTTGGGTACTAACTTCTTTCTTACAATTAGGAAATAAACTTGGGACCCAACAATGTTGACTGCCTCAGGCTAAGGTCCTGTGAGTAGTCATCACTGCTAAATGGACTTTGGTTTGGGTTTGCCGTAGTGCTCCCATAGCCATCCATGTAGAATTTCTGACTTTTCATCCTCAGGAATGTAGGCCCACCAAGTTAGACTAAATTCTTCTCCTTTCTCAGTGATCCAAGTATCCTAATTATCCCTCTACCTCTTTATGGCTTCACCCCCACAATAATAGGGCAAAGAGCTATTTTTACACTTAATATTTTGACAGATGGAACATTCAGAAGATGAACTTATATGGTCATCTCCCAGTACCTTCCTTAAACTATCATCAAAATTAATGGCCATGGAGTTGTTCGTTTAGATTATTATTGATCAGTGTTCTCTGGATTCAACTGGATATATGTTCCCATAACTTATTTCCTAACTCAGATCTTCAATAATAGCTCTATCCTGTGAAATGGTAACCAAAAGACGTAGCTACATTACTATTGCTCCACATAGTTATAGGCAGAGCTTCCATCTGTTCATCCCATTTTGAGGACACAGACCACTCTCAGAAGTATATGTATATGCTACTGGGTTGGCTATTGTCCTGTTTACTTCTTGGTTATTCAAAAGAGGAGATTTTAGCAAACAGAGTCCTTCACCCAAGGGGCATCTGAGTCAGAGCTAAGAGAGAATAATATTCTCTTGCTTTACACTTCTCTTAAGGCACCAAAATTATATTAGATTTCCCCTTTTGTAACACCCATTTATTAGCTACTCTCCCCTCAGCAAAAATTTCACCTTTCTTCCATTTATCGTTGATTTAAATCCAAACCTTTCTCCCTAGTGTAGGTCCCTTTGGTTAAGTCACTGGGCCGGTCTGTGTGACTGGTAGCAAGATGAGCTGTTCCAGGGTTTCCCCTTTGGTTCATTCCCAATTGCAGGGGGTCAGAATGGATAAATACAGAAAAATGGGATTACTCGTTCCATGAGCCAACAAACATTTGCACCGTCAGCCCCACTTGGCAAGGTGCTAGGAACAAATAATTCATTCCATCCTTTCTTTGGAATTTTGGCATTTAGATTCAGATTAATATATGTTTTACCTTATTTTAGGATATTGCCAGACTTTGGGATCCTTAATAGTAGCCCTAGTTTTAAGGACTATCTGATCCATCATTGAGCAAGAATATTGTGGTGAAGTAGGGGAGACTTGAACATTCCGGTACCATCCCTTCTCCTTTCCCCTTAATTCCATCACAAAAGTGTTATCATCTGTCTGTGGAAACCTGGTTTTAGTTCCCCTCACCTTATATTGCCAAACGGTGCTGGAGATTTGCAGGCTAGTTCTTTGATTCTTTCTCATGCCCATCTTCTTAAGCAGGTGTGTTAGTTATCCATTCCGATTTTCTACTAACCCACTACTTTGAAAGTGATAAATAAAATAAGTCCATTGAATGTGATATTATTTCACTTGCTATTGCCTGCACCGGCAGTGACCTGAAGGGCTGTAGCTAGGAAGGTCTAAGTCACGAGAAGTTTCTATCAAGTTTGAGGTAAGGGGAATGGGATAGAGTGGGGAGAGACCTCAGCTTGCCTCTTGGTTCCTCAGTCTCTGTCCTTTCGGAGACTACGACTTTCTGAAACAGATGTAGGTTCCAAACTCATAGGTATTTGCCATTTTATTACCCATTCCTGTTCTTGGTTTGAAGTGGGTACCTAGTGAATACATATTAACTGGAATTGTCCAGCAAGGGAGCTCCAGGCTCAAGTTATGGTTAGCAAGTGAGAAACAATAGTTTTTTCCTTCCAGTGGAATGATAAAGGAGGAAATGTAACCAATTCTTTTTTCTCTTCACTTTAATCAATTTAAAAGCATTGCAAATGAAATTAATAAACTATAGAGGAGTGGAATATAAAAATTTCTTTATAATTTAATTGTACCATATAGAATAAATATGTATGAAATATTTTTCTATAATTGTTGAATGTACTGTTTCATTTATAAAATGCAAAAATGGGCAAGGTTAATTTGTGATTATAGGTGTCATGATAGTGCTTACCCTGAGGGTCAAGTGACTAGATAAGGGAACTTTTGAGGTACTCATTTCTTAATTTGGATGGTGGTTACATGAGTATTTCAATTTGTAAAAATGAATCAATTATATATTTCTGGTTTGTGTACTTCATACATTTATGATTTACGTACTTTTGATGTATCATACTTAAATAAAAAGTAACAAAATGAAATGAAACAGAATACAGTCTTTTCACTCTAGCAGCTCACTTCTATTAGGAGAGAAAAGCAAGAAAAATCTCCATTTCTGCCGCTCTTCATTTAACTTTGTGTCGATTCATATTTCCATTTGGTATCATTTTCCTCTGCCTGAAGAACTTCCTTTCGCAATTCTTGTAGTGCTAGTTTGCTGGTGATGAATTTTTTCAGCTTTTAAATATGTGAAAATTCCTTTATTTCGTCTTTGTTTTCGAAATTTATTTTTGCTAGGGGTAGAGCTCTAGGCTGACAGTTTCTTTCTTTCAGCACTTCAGTGGTGTTGGACCACTATCCCCCTGCTTACATTGCTTCTGAGGAGAAATCTGCTGTCCTCCGTATCCTTTTTATTTTGTATGTAATTCTTCCCCCGTCTGGCTGCTCTGGAGATTTTGTTTTTTTTAACACTAACATTGAGCAGTTTGATTTGATGTGCTTTGTGTAGTTTTCTTCCTGTTCCTTGTGTTTAAGGTTCATTGAGCTTCTTGGGGTTATAGTTTTCATTAAAATTTGGAAGCTTTTGGCCATTCTTTCTTCAAGTATTTTTTTTCTTTTCTCTCTTCTCTCCTTTCCTTCAGGGACTCTATTAGATATCGAAGTTTTCCGACAGCTTAGTGATGCGATGTTAATTTTCTAAAATTCTTTTTTATCTCTGTGTTTTATTTTGGGTAGTTTATATTGCTATATATTCAAGTTCACTAATCTTTTCTTCTGCAATTTCTAATCTGCCATTAATCCTTTCTAATGTATTTTTAGTTCAAACATTCTAGTTTTCGTTTCCAGAAGTTTGATTTGGCTCTTTTAAAAATATCTTCTATATCTTTATATATCTGTTTGAAAATATGGAATACAGCTATAACAAATGCTTTAATGTCCTTGTCTGTTAATTCGAATATCTGTGTCAATTCTGGGTGGCTTCAACTGATTAATTTTTTTGTGCATTAGGCTCATATTTGCCTGCTTCTTGGCATGCCTGATAATATTTTATTGGATTCCAGACATTAATTTTACCTTGTTGGGGACTGGATATTTTCATGTTCTATAAATGTTCTTGAGCTGTGTTCAGAGCTGCAGTTAAGTTACTTAGAAACAGGTTTATCCTTTCAGCGTTTGCTTTTAATATTTGTGAGGCAGGATCCAAGCAGTGTTTAGCACAGGGCTAATTATTCCTGACTGCTGGGCAAGACCCTTTTGAATATACTACCCAATGCCCCATGAATTATGAGTTTGTCAGTCTGGCTGGTGGAACAAGCTGTGTAACTGGCCCTGAGTGAGCAGTGGGCACTGTTCCCTCTGATCTTTTTGAGTGGTTCTTCTTCCTGCCTAAGAATGTTTCCTCACATACTGTGCTGATCAGTACTCTGGTGAATACTTAAGGAGGGTCCTTTGTAGATCTCTGGACTTCTCTCTCAGTGCAGCTCTGCAGCACACAGTCCTGTCTGGCACTCCTTGACTCTCAGCTCCATCTCCCCATCTCAGGGAATCTGCTGGCTCCTCCTAGATGTCTCCTCTCTGCTCTGTTCCTTGGAAACTCTCTCAAGACAGTAAGCTGGGGGCAACTTCAAGGCTCACCTCATTTTCTCCTCTTCTCTCAGAGTCACTGTCCTTCACTGACTTATGTCCAGTACCTTGAAAAATATTGTTTCCTATACTTTGTCCAGTTTTTTGCTTGTTTTGGATGGGATGGTGAATTCAGTCCCTGTTATTCCATCATGGTCAGCGAGCATATTTAACTGGATCTCTATTAGTTTTAAAAATGAATCTTGGCCAGCCCTGGCAGCCTAGTGGTTAAGTTTGGTGCATTCCACTTCAGCAGCCTAAGTTCAGTTCTCAGGTGTGGACATATACCACTCGTTGGTGGCCATGCTGTGGCCACAACCCACATACAAAATAGAGGGCGATTGGCACAGATGTTAGCTTAGGGAGAGTCTTCCACAAGCAAAAAGAGGAAGATTGGCAACAGATGTTAGCTCAGGGCGAATCTTCCTCAGCAAAAAAAAAAAAAAAATCTTATTTGAGTCCAATTTCTTACCAGTATAGCCATGCACCACATAATAATGTGTTGATCAATAAGGGACCACATATACAATGGTTATCCCATAAAATTAGTACCGTACATCCTAGGTGTGTGGTAGGTCGTACCATCTAGGTTTGGGTAAGTACTGTAGGGGAGGAAGAAATTTTCCTGGCTGGTTCTTCTGACTGGTCTAAGAATTAAATTTACATGAGACAGATTAATAGGAGGAAAACAAGTAAAAGTTTAATAACATATATACACGAGAGAAACCCAGGAAAACTGAGTAACTCACCAAAATGGCCACAGCCCTTACCTTAAATGCCATCCTCAGCTAATGACAAAAGAAGATGTTTGGTGTGGTCAGAGTCAGAGACTTCAAAGGGAAGGGAGGAAATTCACAGGTAGGTGAAAAGGAGCAGACATTTGGAAAACAAGTGTTTGGCCACACAGAAACAGAAGAACACAGGGGAGCCCACCAAACAGGTTTTTTGCTAGGTTGTTCCCTGTCTACCACGTAGTTCATGTTATGTTGAGGTGATAACTCACTTCCTGAGACAGGTTTATTTATCTGAATTCTTTTAGGCAGTTAGGGAGGTAACAAGAAAAACTTTCTGAGTCTTTCGTTTCTTAAAAATAATCAGCTTAAAATAATCCTCATGTTAAAGAGACACTTTTTGGGGTGGCAAATTTTGTTCGCCTTCTTTACACTCTATGATGTTTGCACAATGACGAAATCACCTAATCATGCATTTCTTAGAACTTATCCCAGTCATTAAGCAGTGCTTAGCAGATGACTGCACAATGCATCGATTATATTTTCTACATATTATATAATATTGCTTATATTAATAGGGGATGGCTGAATCACATTAAAATGTTGAAGATAAAACAGTTTACTGTCTTTTGGAAATACTTCTTCAGTATCAGTTCAAGGGAAACTGTTACCACAAGTTTGAGTTATCAAGAATCAGGAAGTTGCATGAGATAAGCACTAGACTTTGAAAAATGTTGTTATGACTAGGAGACTATATATTTTAGCTATCTGATTGGAGAACATCCTTGTCAGAATTGTCTTGCTGGATTAATTTGCTGTATTGAGCTTCTTCATCATTTGATATGATGTCAGCTACTAATAGCACAAGTATTTTATCGTTAAGTGCTCGCGTGACTTTAGCGTTTTTAATGAGCTTGCTAGCTTTTGCTATAGTGCTGGGAAATGCCGTGGTCATTTTAGCCTTTGTGGTGGACAAAAATCTTAGACATCGAAGTAATTATTTTTTTCTTAACTTGGCCATTTCTGACTTCTTCGTTGGTAAGTTACGTATCTTTATTTAAGATAACCTTTTCCAATTATAATTTATTTCTAAAACTTTAAAATAGGCTTTGTTATTTTAAGGGACTGTATGAAATTGGGGATGATAAAAACAAAAAGCTTCAGGATTAAAGTTTCGGGGAGGCTATATGTCACTTTAGGGGAATGTCATACATCTGCAAATCAGATTTGTAGGGGAATTTTGATCTGAAAACAGTTTACTTTCTTTTTATAAAATAAAAATAACTCCAGAATAGTTCTAAAATTATTTTCATCTAAGAATTATTTGCTTCTGGAGCTATTTTGCTTATATATTAAGGTTTATAAGTATTTCTCTTTAAGTAAGCATAGTTTCATTTATCACAGTGTTGGGGTAATAGGAAATACTGTAAATGCTGGTAACCAGCACAATCAGAAAATGTGGTATTCAGGTCAATTAAATAGCATGGTTAATTGTATTTTATGATATGGTACAGAATAGTGTAAAATATTAAGCTACCTTGCATATGATATGGTATCATAACGTCATATAATTGTAAGAGATCCTAGAAATCAAATGAATCTTTCTTTGAAAACATGCAGTTTGTAATTTTTTACTGCCTGATGATCATGGTTTTTTAACAATGCTTATCATAATAAGTTAACGGGCAGAAATGTCAGCTGATGATATTGTTTTATAGGAGCTTCTAGTATAATGTAACCTGTCATTGTCTGTAGCTACATAAATGCTTGCATTTATGTTAACATGAAACAAAACTCATAGCATACTTAGTCTATTGCCTGGGACACAGTGGTTGCTCAACACATGTTAGTCCCTTTCCCTTTTGATTTCTCTGCAGATAGATGTCAATTCAAACCAAAATCACAAATGTTAGTAAAGTCCCTACCATGTGTAAGTACTGTTGGGTACTCAAGCATGATTAGATAATGAGGAAATATATAGAAGACTAAGTCTATCTCTTTCTTCAGTAAGGTTTCAATATAGCAGAGTGGATAGGAGAAGTTCACAAATGGCTATAACAGTATAGAGTGATGTGAGAAGCTTCGCAGACCTACCAAGTGCTGTGGACACTCAGAGGAGGGAGAAGGCGTGTTTGGTTAGTGGGTTCTGGCGCTTGAAATGAACTTCGAAGGATGGGTAGAATTTGCAGAGGCAGAGATGGAGAGGAGAGGAGTATTGCAAGAATTAGCAAAGACACGATGGTAGAAAATCATTGTGTATATCTGCCTAAGTGTGAGCTTCAGGCTGGCTGGTGTGCAGATGGTTATATGGAACAGTAGGGGACGAAGTTGGAGTGGTCAGAATCTGCACCGAGAAGTTCCTTGAATACTAGCGTGAGACTGGCTTGGAGTTCCTTCAGCAGGTAACGTAGAGATTTACAGATTTTTAAAGTAAGTGAGTGGTTGGATGGATCGAAGCTTTACCGTAGAGGCATCAGAAAAGATGCAGGTGGGAGCAGCAGGAGCATTGTTTCAGGGACAGCCCAGAAGCCATCTAGGCAGAAGTCATGTGCTAAGGCTCTGAGCTAGGGTGAGGGTGGAGAGGAAGTTCAGGCGGCCGGGCTGCAAGAGTGGAGCTGGGCAGGAGAAAGAGAAAAGATGAGCTAGAGATTGAGCCCTGGGGACTAAGTAAAGAACGGCACCGTTCATAGAATTAGGGAGCATTTTGGGAGTGCAGCTTGTGCTTTTGATGTAGCATTGATAAAAAAAGTTCTGGAGGAAAGGAAAATTCCAGCTAGAGAAATTGATTAGGATTCACGGCATAGAAATTACCAGGTCACAGATAAAGGCAGCTAACCAATATAGAAGTATTTAAAAAAAAAAAACAGCAATCTTCCCATTTTTCTCCTCAATTCTGCCCCCCCAGGTAACCCACATTAACAACTTCATGTAGATCCTTCCACGTCGTTCTCTATGCGCGCATAAACACATATAAATATACAAGCATATTTAGGTGAAATTGAGAATATTCTGCTGTGAATATGCTTATACCTCTCCTCCTTCTTCACAGAACTGTACAACTTATCCATGACACTCAGCACTTAAAGTTGATTATGTATTTTGACTAACCCAAAGGGAGCGAGGCCCTGAATACCTAGTGGTAGGGAGGGATGGGGTAAAACTCTACCCAACTCAGGAGAGACACTGAGTCCTGAAGCTTTTGAGCCAAGATGGTTCCAGATGAGAACGATGTGTCTCCATGTATGGCCCGATGTCAGCATCATGGCAGCTCCACCATCATGGGCTTAAGCACCACAACATACAGATGTGGTTCGTCTTTGAGAAATGGACCTGTTGATGTAGTTATTCAGGCTCCTGATGGTCCCCCTTCATCACAGGCGGGTGGGCAAAGACATGGCTTTGCTCAGGAGAAGACCTGTCAGACACAGGTCAGGATCCCTATTAATCTGCCAGTCTCATCCTTCACATTTCCCCTGCCCTTGCCAGCTTCATCCAGAGGACCACTTATTTAACACAATATTTGCCACGACGACACCAGAATTAGGAGAGTCTCCGAGAGCTTTTTGTGGGAAGATTTGAGTTTTGTGTCAATACTGTTCTTTCTCCTTTGCCATGCTTGGAAGTGTCTCTTTTGCCTCTGAGCCCGGAGGACTTCCTGGCAGTGGTGGCAGGCCAGGGCAGAGCTCGTGAGAGATTTTCCATAGCTGTAAGCCAGTGATACTCAATATTTGGGATCACGAGACTTGGGGCCTCAGAACCACGTGATGATGGCAGGGCAGTTAGGAGCATCCCTTGTGCTCAGTACTGTGGGCTTTCTGGCCGAATGCCCTCTTATTACAGGTTTCAGAGCTGGCTTCTTGTCGAGAATCTAAATTTGTGGGACCTGAGTAACTTCCCAGGCTGAATTTAGTGTTGAAAAGCAAAGACTTATTAAGGAAAAATTCCAGTGCCACCTACATTGATATAAATATATCTCATTTGTACACTATTTCAGGACAAAATACACTATCTATATCTATAAAATTGGTGTCACGTGACCAACGTTTCCATCTCTGGTACCTTCCTCACATCTACATGCTGTGTGGGCATTTACGGCCTGGAGGACCTTGTGACAGATGGTCCAGACAGGATCTTCAAGGGCAAAAGCTGGTTGCTGCTAACAGTGCCTGAACCACGTTTTCAGGATGGCAAAGTTTAGCTTTAGTACCTTCATGCCCCACCTCAGGACTCTTCTCTTTCCCTCTGTATTAGTCAGTCAGCTCTGGCTGCCACAACAAGATACCACAGATCAGGTGATTTAAACGACAGCAGTTTACTTTCTCACAGTTCTGGAGGCTGCGAAGTCCCAGATCAAGGTGCTGTGCTGGGTGATTTGGTTCCCGGGTCCCTTTGTGGTTTATAGATGGCCGCTTTCTTGCTGAGCCCTCACATGGCTTTTC
The DNA here is from genome assembly GCF_021613505.1 of Equus quagga. Taxonomy (NCBI): domain Eukaryota; kingdom Metazoa; phylum Chordata; class Mammalia; order Perissodactyla; family Equidae; genus Equus; species Equus quagga. Next base: position 47,848,148 of record NC_060275.1, on the reverse strand, counting down.
CTCTGAGTGTGCTCAGAGAGAGAGCTGGTGAGCTCTCTGGTGTCCCTTCCCTCATGGGAATGACCTCATGGTCCTACCCTCATGACTTCATTTAACTTTAATTACCTCCTTATAGGCTTTATCTCCAAATACAGCCACACTGGGGGTTAGGACTTCAACCCAAGAATTTTGGGGAAGGGCACAAACATTTAGTCCATAACACTCTCTGTGCACTCACTGTCATCCACACATCCCTCTGTCGGCCCAAAGAACTCACTGGGGCTTTCAGCTCTCCCCATCATTTGACTGCCGGTTTCTCATGGAGGGTATAGCTTCTTAGCTGGCTTTGGAAAGAAGAGGCCATACCAGATAGTGGCAATTTTAAAGGAAACTGGGTTCCCTGTCCTCATCTACTCATTCATCCAATAATGGTTTATTCTGAAGCAGTCACTCTTTGAGGTCCTGGGGATATAGCAGTGACAATACAGACAAAAATCCAAGCCCTCATGGTTCTTTTCTTTCCACTGGGAGCGGGAGTGGGGAGACAGACAATAAACAATAAAAATAAGTAAATGAAATTATATGGCATTTTAAAGAGTGATCATTGTTATTGAGAAAAACATATCAGGGATGAGGGAGAGGAAGTGTGTTGGAGGAGGGGGTTGCAATTTTAAACTTTGGAGGTGGGACTCACTGAGAAAGATACGTTTGAGCAAACAGAAGGAGCTCTCTGGGGGAAGAGAATTTCATGCCCAGGACCAAGGGCAAGATCGGAGGGGGCAGGGTGGACAGTGTATCTGAGGCCATAGGGACTGGAGTGGAGTGAGTGAGGGGTGGAGGGAGGAGCAGGGGCTGAGACCTGGGAGGTGGGGGGCAGGCTGGGGTGGGCAAGTCGCCTAGGGTCTCACAGGGCACTTCTCACCCTCATTCCTTTCCTTCTCTCCTCCCCTTGTTCCTTCACCTCTTTTTTTTGTTCTTCACCACCTTTTAATATAGTCTTCTTTCTCTCACTTTTTACCCCCATTGATCAGTCATGCTAAAGGCTGCCTCCTAGTTTTACTCATCAAGTCCACTTGATCCAGAAGCATGATTCCAGAGTGGAAGTTGTAGAAACTTAGGCGTGAAAGTATCCTAGAAATATTTCAAACTCACGATTTTTGAAACTCCTTTGGAATGAGCCACAAACATTTCCACCATGCAACAAGACAGAAGAACTGAGCATGATGTTTGTACTAAAATGTCACGTAGAACACAAGGTGACAGCAGGGTTTCATTAAAACCAAAGGAATAGGGGCCAACCTCACGACCTAGTGGTTAAGTTTGGCCTGCTCTGCTTTGACAGCCCAGGTTCCTGGGTTTGGATCCCAGGTGCAGACCTACACCACTCATCAGCCATGCTGTGGTGGTGACCCACATGCAAAATAGAGGAAGACTGGCAAGATGTTAGCCCAGGGCTGATCTTCCTCAAGCAAAAACAAGGGGAGGATTGGCAACACATTAGGGCCAGCCTTCCTCAGCAAAAAAGAAAAATAAAAAGGAATAGACTAGAGCCGGTTTTAAGCTAACTGCTATTTCAAGCAGCTCTTAAGATTTTGAAAACACCCTTCAGGAAGTAGGTAGAAAAGATGATTTTACTCACTTCCCTCCCTTTAACCTTTAAGTCAGTGCTGTTTGTAATGCAAACAATTACTGGCATCACACTCTTGTTTCTCATTCTGTGGAGAAAATGAGCGTGTGTGTGGAAAAATACGTTGGGAACACTGGAAGCCACAACTCTTGGCCAAAATATAATAAACGTCTCTATTCATAAGATACTTTGATTGACCTCAGGCAAACCTCATGGCCTATTTTATACTGTGGGTGTGTGCCCATGCACACACGCACACACCTTTGAGATGGAAGGCACCATAAAGAAGCTTAGTTATTATTAAAAATAAAGTTGAAACATAAAACAAGCAGGGAGTTTGAACTGCACGTAAGAACGGACTACATCATTGCGATGGTGATTTGCCTCTCGTGTTTGTCTGTGAGCCTTGGTACAAAGGGCTGCATTCACTTTCACTAGTCCTGAAACCGCATCATTATATCCTCATGTCATAGGGTGTGGGGAGGGCACAGGGTTCCCTTCTTCCTTCCTTTCTCTTTCTTTTACCTTCACTGTTGTTCTTCATGAGAGACTAACTTAGTTCTCATATGAAAAATGGGAATTCCTGCCAAGTGCCTGATAAAATATGAAGATACTCAAGAAAATAAGATTTCAGTTAAGCTTCCGCTTAGTAGATTATGTTCCCAATGAGTAGTGCCACCTGTCTGAAATATCAATGCAATTAAAAACCCCTGCAAAGCTAAAGGAGAGGAGCCCAGTGTAGTCATTTTTCACAGGTATGCAGTTTCTCTGCTGAGTTGAATCACTTACGTATTTGTTCATTTAGTGAAGGGTAGCGGTTAAAGTCAGGGGTTCTGAAGTCACATTGCCTGGTTTCAAATCTAATCTTTCACCAACTAGCTGAGTGGACATTGGGCTAATTATCTCTCTTTCTCTCTCTTTTTTTTTTTTGCTGAGGAAGATTTTCCCTGACATAACATCGTGCCAGTCTTCCTCTACTTTTTAGGATGTGGGCCACCAGCACAGCATGACTGCTGAGAGCAGTGTAGGACCATGCCTGGGAACCGAACCTGGGCCTGAAGTGGAACAAGCTGAACTTAACCACTAGGCCACTGTGGCTGGCCCTAATTATGTCTCTTTTTTGAGCTTCAGCTTCTTTATCTGCTCACTTAGCATAATCCCCATCTCACAAAGTTTCTATGAGGCTAAGTGAGATGATATATGTAACACATTATACAATTGAGTATAATGTGTATAATTGTGGCCAGCCCTGGTAGCCTAGTAGTTAAGATTTGCTACTCTCAGCTGCCACAGCCAAGAGTTCATTTCTGGTCAGGGAACCACACCACCCATCTGTCAGCTGTCATACTGTGGCAGCTGTGTGTTGTTGTGATGCTGAAAGAAATGCCACTGGTATTTCAAATGTAAGCAGGGTCACGCATAGTGTAAAGGTTTCAGTGGAGCTTCCAGACTAAGACAGACCAAGAAGGACCTGGTCACCCACTTCTGAAAAAATTCGCCATGAAAACCCTATGAACAGCAGTGGAGCATTATCTGCTGGAAGGTGAGAAGATGGCCCAAAAGACTGGGTAGGGTTCTGCTCTGCTGCACACAGGGTCGCTAGGAATCAGAATCCATCAACAGCACTAACAACAAATATGTAACACACATAGCACAACACCTAGCATATGGTAACCACACAATACATATTAGCTGTTATGAATTCATTTAAGTTAAATGTGCAAGTCATTGGTCAACTCTAGATGTTGTGAGAAATACAAAGATTGGCTTACAATGTGGTCCCAATCCTTGGGAGAAACAAGTTAAAAGATGATGAAGATATAAAGTAGAATGTATTTGTACGTGAGAGAGGGAGAGAGGAGTAAAGTGCCAGGAGAGTGCAGATGACAGAGGAGGAGTCACTTCTGCCAAAGAATTCCAAGAAATATGACAAGGAAGTCATTCTTTGAGCTGAGTGAAAAATGAGAAGGCAGTAAATAGACTTATCTGTAGAAAAGGGGAGGACATTCTGGGGAAGAAAGAATGATGTTGGCAAAGGCAAAGAGCTGTGAAAAATGTGGGATGTGTTTAGGGGAAGGGTGACCCATCCTATCTGGGTGGATCGAGAATATAAAGATGGTCTGTGTGTATATGGTTGGAAATACAGGTTGAGACTTGAACTTAATTTGGAAAGTAATGAGGAGCCATTGAAGGTACTCTGTTCATGACAGCTGTTATAAAATGGTATTTAAAGAGTGTGTAGAGAATCTTTCCCGAGTTTTTTGATGAAATACCATGAATTTCTAAATTATAATCAAGCCATTTTTGGTCAATTCAGATACATCATTGTGTTGTGTACCTATGCCTCTTTGTATTCATTGATATGGTTTTTTTTACCCTTATTTTTTCGCTGTACAGGTATGATCTCCATTCCTTTGTACATCCCTTACACGATGTTTGATTGGAAGTTTGGAACTAAAATCTGTGCATTTTGGCTCATTATTGACTATCTTTTGTGTACAGCATCTGTATATAACATTGTACTCATCAGCTATGATCGATACCAGTCAGTCTCGAATGCTGTAAGTCAAAACATTCATTTATCTTCCTTAGAAGATTGTATCCTTGTAAATTTTGCATCTCCAAGCAAACTTTTTTTTAAGTATGTTTTGTTTTCTTGACAAACAAATCTTAGAGGAACCTGATTATCTTTTTGTTATCAGACACAAAGTTCTCATTGGCCCTTAGTGAACATTTTCTGTGTGTAATTTGGATGAGTCATTCCCATATGTACCACTAAAATGGAAATACAAGCTGAGCTATCAGAAATGGTACACTGAGTCCACAGTAGGTCAGATATGCACGAGGTTCACAGGAGGTTTATCAGTTCTGCTCCTTAGACAAATTGAGACATGATGATTTTCCTCAGGATGGAACTTGGTGGGCAAGTAGGAGGAAAGGCTCCCAGACTTTGAATGTCGTGAGAAAATCAATTTTGAACGGTCACAGGAAAAGACAGTATATAGGGAAGCTACAGGTTATACAGTGGGACTAACCAGAAAGATCAAGTCCTGGTCTGAGTTTAGGACCCACGCAAGAAAGTCTGAACTTACCTTGGAGTAGCCTCTTGACAAGTTAGTGACAATTCTTAAGCGAGCTAAAGTTTTCAGCATTAGAACAAAAGAGAAAACAAGATTGAGGTAAGAAAGGACAAGGGTAAAAGCGGGCCCTAGAAATGTGGGGCCGTGATCTGAAATGGTTGAGACCTAGATGGGAAACTCCCCCACTTCTGAGTCCCAGGGACGCCCATCTTTGGGGAATGACTGCCTGACAGGGCTTTTGCTAAGTGCTGGGATACAGAAATGGATCAGCAGAGTCTCTATTTTTGAGGAGCATCATAGTCTAATGTGGAGAGAGATCCCTACACACAGAGGTCCAGTACAATGGACTAAGTGATGTGCTGGAGTTGTTGAGAGGACAGTGGCAGCTCTGGCCTGGGAGGGCTGTGCTGCCTGGAGGCGGACAGGATTGGGAAGGTGGATTAGCTAAGGCAAGGAGAAACAGCTGTAACAGAGATGCCAAAATGCCGAGGTTCAAACAAGGTAGAAGTTTATTTTTCTCTCACAGGACAGTCCAGGAAAGATGGAACGCTCTGCTCCAGGGACTGAGGCTAACGGGGTGGCTCTGCATCCTCCAGGCCAGAGATCAGCCAACTTTTACTATAAAGGGCTAGATAGTAAATATTTTTGGCTTTGCAGGAAACTACAGTCTCTATTGTAACTGCTTAAATCTGCTGTTATAGCACAAAACCAGTCATAGATAATATGTTAAAAAAAAACAGGACTTCACTGTGTTCCAATAACACTTTATTTGTCCAGCCACGTGGGCCACATTTGTTCCATGGACAGTAGTTTGCTGACCTTTGTTCTAGGTCGTTATTCTCCTCTGCAAGGTCAAAGTCAGATTGTTATCACTCCAGGTTCTAGAGAGGAAGTGCAAAGGACAGAAGTTCAGGGCAAAGGATTTTCTTTTAACCAAGAAGTGCAGAATCACACAATGATTCCCACCCACGTTTTATTGGCGAAGTTTAGTCACTTGGTCCCACCTTGCTGTGAGGGAAGCTGGGAAACATGGTCTCTAGCTGAGCTACCATGCAGCCAGGAAGAAGGGGAGAAGGGATGTGGCGGGACAGCCAGCCATCTCCACCATGTGGTATTGGGTACTTCTCTGGCATCTGAGGCCACTGCAGTTTGTACTGGACAAACTACGGAGAGAGTAGAGATCAGTTTGGATTAGCAGTTCAGAGGCTCATAATCTCTTGTTTTTCAAACTGGAGGTTTTGACCCATTATCGAATCACGAAATCAGTTTAGTGGTTTGTGACTAGTCACTTTTTTTTTTCATGAAAAAATATGGAAAGGAGCAGAATAGAACAGAGCCAAAAAATTAGAGTATCAAACATCACAATACCTTGCACATAATAAAGGTAAGTATTGTTTTATGAATACTTTTGTCCATATACTTCTTTATGATCTAAAAAGTATTTCTTACTTTAGGTCACAGTCAAAATATTTGAAAGACGCTTCACTAATTCAGAATATTTCCCAGTTTTACTTAAAAATTTTCCTTTCTTTCTGGGTTAATATTTCTTTTTAATCTTCACTGGATGTCCCTAGGGCTTCATTCACTGAATGTCCAAGCTCTTGCATCTACCTGAGGTTTGTGGGAAGGTAAGAGAGAGCCTCCCCAGGTAGAAGAAGTGCTTAGAAGTTACAGAAAGATGAGCAGTGATGTCCAGAGAGAAAATGGGTGGGATTATTGCCTGGTCTCGCCCTGAGGAATTTCCCTCTGCAAAGACCTTATTTGCAAATGAGGTCACATTCATAGGTACTCTGTATTATGACTTCAACATGTCTTTTTGGGGGATACAATTCTACCCACAAAAAAGGCATTTAGAATGGCTCTGCGATCCCATCTCATTAACACCAGCAAGTTCCTGCACCTGCTCTGCTTCACAAAAGAAACTAGACTGAAGAATGTTTGGGTATCTTATTGGGGCATGGAAGGAAGTAGGGTAAGAGGATGGACATGTTCTGTAGTGGGTGGGAACTGGGCCACAGATTGATTCAACGAGGCCACTCCAACTGGTCTGGATGCAAGCAATGTTTGAGCTTTCTATCTGTTAAAAATGCTATGCAGAGAAGAAGAGATTAGCATCATCTCAATTCCCTTGCATGTTCATCATCCCATTTGACCTTATGCATAATAGAAAAGAGATCACTTTCCAGCATATTGCATCATATCATTACAAAGGCTGAACAGAGCAATTAAAAAACTAAATGCAGTTTCATGACCATCTGGGTATTGTTACCATCTTCATAATCATTAGATTTAGTGCAAGAGATGTATTAATTAGTGGCGTGAGAAGTAGAAGGCAAAAAAGCATATTGTATAGGGGAGCTTTTGGTCAGCACCATGTGCATTTTAGCTTAGCCTCAGAAATACCAGTAGTTTTGGGAAAAAAAACCCCACTTCCTTGGAGTTTTAAAATTAACTTAGTTTTTTTAAAAACCAACTTCCTTCTTACCTCTAGCCATTTGGTGAGCCCTTCCCATTATGTACAACCCATCACAGAAAGACAGTGCTGGATAACGTTACGCCCTTTTAATAAAAATGAGAAAATGTTGTAGAAAAAGACTTAAAAACTCACAGAGAAAATAGTACATGAGAGATGGTGGAAAGCGAGGCATGTTCCAATTTCATGGATAGACCATTTCCTTTCAAAAAAATCAGAGAAACATGGAACATTTGAGCTAGAAGAAATCTTGCTGATCAAAAAGAGGTTCAGAGAGGTTGCCTGTTCCAGGTCCCCTTAAAAAATTCTTAGTTCATACCTTCATCCTGCATACAGGCTGGTTAGTCTTGGGCATCTTTAGATTTCTTATAGAAGATATTCCTAAAGATTTCAGGATCTCTCAGATATCATGGGTTGTGTGATCTAAGAGCAATCTTCGGTCATAGAATCTTCTTTTGCCTTATAGAAGACTATCCTTAGGACCAAGTGGAGCTAGAACATTCTCTGCCCTTACAAAAAGACTGTGGCATTCACCACAGCCATGTCTCTCAAAGTGGCTGGATTTGCACCATTTTTGTCTGGTAGAAACATTTGTAGAAAGAAAGGATTTGGTAATGCTCAATAGCACTGTAGTCTTTCTCCATAGTTGGTTTAAACTTCTTTCTTTTTGTGTTTCATCTTTTGGGAATAATGTAAGTGTTCTTCTTTCTCTTTTTGACCTCACCTTGAAGTCTCAGCATAAACGGCAGAGTAGATTCTTCCTGAAAATTGGAATCAGAAAAGCCAGTGGCTTTAAAACTTTTTTGACTGTGACTAGAGTGAGAAATGAATTTTACACTGTGATTCAGTACTCACATTTCTTTTTCTCTATGTATATCGATATTCCCAAAGCAAAAGTTTCGTCAAACAATATATACCCTTATGATGTGTGATGCATTCTGACATTGACTATTCCATTTCGTTAGAAAAAAAATGCTGCTCATGACCCACCAGCAGACTGAGAAACACTGTGAAAATGTGCACCCAGTTTCAGTTGTTTCACGGTTCAGATTAGTGTCTGTGGTCTAGGAAAAATTGCTTTCGTATTTTAGATAGTGACCTTGACATTTTCTATAGGGTCAGAGGTTTAACTTTGAAGGTTACAGTCTTCCCCTTGAAAGCCACTAAGAAAGTCTACATCTTGGCCCAGGCTCCACTGAAATTGAACCCTCTGTCCTGGCCCACATCATGTTACCCAGGCCCAGTTAAAGTCCCCACCTCTTGCATATCCTTGAAACTCCTGCAGGCTTATGGTTTGTGCAATCAACATACGTTCATTATATCGAAATTTATTTGATCTCTTTTAGATATCTTACAGAACTCAACACACTGGGATCTTGAAGATTGTGGCCCAGATGGTGGCCGTCTGGGTGTTGGCCTTCTTAGTGCATGGCCCAGTAATTCTAGTTTCAGAGTCTTGGAAGGAGAAGGAGAAAGGTTGTGAACCTGGATTCTTTTCACAATGGTATATCCTTGTCATCACATCATTCTTGGAATTCTTGGTTCCGGTCTTCTCAGTGGCTTATTTCAACATGTATATTTACTGGAGACTATGGAAGCGTGGCAATCTCAGCAGGGGACCAAGCCACCCTCGAATCGCTTCTTCTGTCTCTTCCAGTAACTGTGGATGCTCATGCAAGTGTAGACTGTTTTCAAGCACATCTCTTCCTGAAGTGAAGGAAGCAGGGGAAGCAGCGGCACCCCTTCATTCCAAGAAACAGGGAAGGAAGAACAGTCTCTTCTTTTCTTTAAGAACCCAGAATAGTAATATAATTGCTTCCAAAATGGGTTCCCTCTCCCCGTCAGATTCCCTAGTTCTTCGCCAAAAGGAACAGCTTGAACTGCTCAAAGCCAGGAAATTAGCCAAGTCACTGGCCATTCTCTTAGCTGTTTTTGTGGTTTGCTGGGCTCCTTATTCTCTGTTCACAATTGTTCATTCAACTTACCCCTCAGATCAGCGTCCTGAAACAATTTGGTACGAAATCGCATTTTGGCTTCAGTGGTTCAATTCCTTTGTCAATCCTTTTTTGTATCCATTATGTCACAAGAGTTTTCAGAGGGCTTTCTTGAAAATATTTTGTAGGAAAAAGCAACCCATATCATCATACAATCAGTCAATGTCCTCTCAAAGATAATTTTATTTCTTACATAAATTTTAGTCTTAATCTCAACAAAATGAATTTGATCGGGCTTTCATCTTGTACATTCCATTCTACCAAAAAAGTTCATAAAATCATAACACTTGAAAACTTAAAAAAAGAGGAACCTGAAAGTCAATGGAAAATTATTCCAGTGCATAATAACAGTATAATTATAAATTGACAATATAACATTTTTATAAACTCATAGCCACAAAAGCACTGCATTTTCCTTCATCATCACCTCTTCCTTCCTCCTCCTGTAGATCTTGATATAACAATGATTGTGAAAGTCAAAAGTTTTTGTTTTCTTTCTATATTCAGTGTTTGCTACAGTCTTAAGTGAATTTTTCTTTTTATTTTATAGTGATGAAAACTTGTCAAGTTTTAAAATCATTCCCTAAAGTACACAATAGAAAAAGAGCTATATTACCCTCTTTTCTGGGGGTGGACAACTCTGTTATGATCAATGGGCAGGTGAGTTGGGGTTTGAGCTGGCAGGAGCAGGGAGTGAGGGTGCTCAGGAGGAAGAGTGGAGTGTACTTCCGGACTCTATGTTCTTGATCCCAGAAGAGAAGGAAGTGTGGGATGGTGGAGGAAAGAGCAGGTCACCGAGGTCTCAGAGTTCCTCAGTGAAGTCATCTCCGAGGCCCAGCAATCTAGGGACAGGCAACTGTCACCAGTGGGTTTCCCTATTTCTTCCTGCCCCCTTCTCCCAACTTCCACATCAGCTCAAACTCCTCTGTGAGAAAATATGGAAGAAAGAGAAAGGCTAAGAAATGGTGAAAGGACTGTATGATTAAACCTGATGTACCTGGTAGAACAGTCACAGAACTAGTAGCTGTCAATAATTATTAATAAAATATTGCTGTATTTATGTGATGTCTCTAACTCGTGTGTGTAGCATTTTACACTTCAGCACTCAGAGTGATTCTTTATTCTGAAGTTAGAATAGGTTATACCTTACTGACAAGTCACATTTTATTAGTGTTATGGCATTTTATTCTTTTTGTCATTATTAATTTTTTTCCCCCAGTGTTCTTTGCCTGTCTTTGTCATAACATCTCATTTTGGCCTCCTAGTTAATTTCATTTCTCCTATAAGGTTTTATTGGTGTTTCTTCTACATAGTTTAGTCATTTTCATGTTTCTTAGGCCTTTTAAACCTTTGGTTAATTCCAAACACTAAAATATGAAAGTCTTTTAAGTATAAGTGCTTAGAAATGCACAGAAATTTTATATACTCTTATCCCTTACGTTAAGTTCAAAATAGGAAATACATGTTAAACATTCAATAGTAATTTGAAAAATTTGAGAATTAAACCCTCATAAATGCAGAAGTTTTTGTAAAGTGGTTACTTGTCAGCTGTTGGCTTTGAAATTTATAAATTAGTTGTGAATTTCCTCTGATCCCTGGAGCTTTGAATGATCTTTGAATGGAGTGGCCCCATGAAAACTGTTCCCAATTGAACCTCGCAGGAAACACACCTAAATATTCATATGTATTTTCTAAAATACAGAAAATGCAGTACATATTGTATTTTATTCAATCTAAGATGTTGTCAGTGTAAGACATACCGTATTTCATTTACCACTATAAAAGAGAAAATGCTGCAGATTGTCTCTGACAGAATGCGTAATAAATCTCATTGATGGTAAGTTCCGTTCTTGTTTCAGAGGTGTTGAAAAATGAGCAATGTGTGTCTTAGAAGTGATGAAATATGATACACGTATGATAAATGAACAGAACAGGGCTAATCCTCTATGGAATGAGAGTTTGCATAAATAAATACTTTTGATTGTACATTCATATGTTCATTAAACAAATGTTTATTTAGAGTTCATCATGTATTAGCTACTTAATGTAAAGATGTCTGTGTACCTTGCCAATAAGATTTAGATTCCCTGGGCAGGAATTTTACTTTGGGGTTCTCTTAGTACAACGCACCCATAGGTGCTCAGTAGACACTTATTGAAAAAGCATGCATTAGGCATTTTCCTTAAAAATGGAATGGAAATCCTAGTTTTTAAATACAAGTCTTTTAAATGTGCACTGGAGGAGCTTTAAAATATGTTTTTTGTTATAATAAAAATAATATGTACTTATCATAAAAAGAAAAGATAATAACAAAACAATTCCTAAACCTAAGAAGCAGCCATAATGATTAGTTTGGTGTAGATGTTTCTAGAGAAAAAAATAATATAATCCCATTTTCTGGGAATTCATTTTTGTATATCTAAACTTCTTGAGATACCCTCATATGAATCCTTTCAAAAAATGAAAGCTCCTGTTCCAGTATGAGTAATTACCATCCCTCTGCCCCAAATATACCTGGTGTATAAATACTTACTAAATTTTAAATAAAAAATATTTAATTTTAAATTAAATATTTTAAATAAATATTTTTAAAAATTGTAAATACTTATTAGCTCATCTTAAACCGAAACCCAACTCCACTGACGTAGTTGGAAGAACGTCCCTAAGAATGTTGATTCCTAAGTGTTGGCTTCAGTTGGCCTGTACAGAAATTGATTGGAGAAGAGTGAAGACAGATTTAGGGATATAAATGCTGATTATGAACACGTTAGGCATGGTCTTTTTAGGAGTCATGAAGGCTTTAAAAATAAATAACTGAGCAATCACAATAACTCAGCAGTGGGTCAGCCCTATAGCTGGTGAGTTCACTATAAATTTCATAACAGAGATTCAAAGCTGGTGGCTCATGGATGTTTCTGGTCTATAAGATGAGCTGATTTTGTTGTTATTATTTACAAATTGGGGAATTTAACATTAAATTGAGATTTTCAGGTTTTTAAAAGAGATTGGAAGATCCAGCAACATGGAGCCCACATTCCCTCAAGAAAACAGTTTGTTGAATCTGAGTCTAGCTGCGTCTTGTAGACAGGGAGCTAGCCTTTCGTCCTCCACAGTTCCACTTTCCTTCATTTAGTCACTTTCCTTCACCTGTCTGTTCCCTTTAGGCATCCGAATTGCAACCCCTGCTCCATATGCAAAAAGAAAAAGTGTTCATGAAACCATTCTAATGAGTATCCCGGAAAGTACAAACAATGCCTTTTCTGTGGGAAATTTTATGCTCAGGAGGCAATTTCAGTTAGGATTCCTTTGGTTACAAGTGACAGAAACACGATTTGAACCACCTGGGCAAAATGACCGTGTTAATTCCATTACCAAAGTGCGTAGAGACCATGATGGGAAATGCCCCAGGGATGACTGAAGGCAGAGACTTTGTGACAACTTTATTTTATACTGTGACAAGGCTGGGATGACAGATGCTCTCATCCTTTCTGATCAGATATGAAAAGGGCCTCTCCTAGTAACAGTGAGAAAAAAAATCCCGGAAAAGATCAATCGAATGCCCAATCAGTAGCTTGTGTGGCTATCCTGGGACCAATCCCTACAGGAGAGATTGGATACTTGTGCCCACTTGGGTCAGTTCCCCTTCAGACTGGTCTCTGTGGCAGGGAGGCAGGATCAACCCCATTTGAACCGTGTGACCAGAAGAGGGAGGAACAGTTTCTTCAAATGAAACAAGGTACAGTTACCAGAAGAAGGGGGTAGAGATAATAAATATCTACTCCAAGGGGTGTTCAAAAATTGGGGACATCATGAAGATCTAATTATCTTCCTCATGCATTGTGTAAGACCGCCCAAATGGCCACATTTCTTCCCCCTTCCTTTGCAATATGACTTTGTAGTTCTCATCAAGAGGGATGTGCTTTGGTCAATAAACTGCTGCCAATAGGCCGCAAGGGTGACACCATGTCAGTGTCCAGCCTAGGTCTCAAGAGGCCCATGCACATCTGTTCTCTCTCTTAGAAACTTGCTCAGCTGCCAGGTGAACATGCCCAGCCTAGCCTGCTGGAGGATGAGAGAGCACCTGGAGCAGAATGGAGCTGTGAGAGCTGAGCCTGTGTTAGAGCAGCCAGCTTCTATCTGACTCAGCAGCTGACTGGAGACGCATGGGCAAATACAGGCTAAGCAAGGCCGGCTGAAAGAGACCTAGCACGGTGCAAACCAGAATAACCACTCAGCCCACCCAGAGACTTCTGAGTGATGCTAGGACTCTGCATTTTGGGAGTGGTTTGTTATTCAGCAACAGCTAACTGACATGGCAAGCGCCTACCCTCCTGCGTGTCAAACTGCCTCTGAAAGTTGAGGACAAGAGAGACAGAGATATTTACAGCACTGGTTCTTTTGTGGGAGCTGAGACAAAAGATATAAACAGTACTATGCAATTGGACAGACTTTTTTTTTAAGGTCACGGCTACTTCTCTGCAGGAACATAGTCGTTGCAGAATGACTTAGTAGCAAGGACGATTGATTTTGAAGTATCACAAGCTACACAACATAACAATAGTAGGATAGATGCACCCATGAGGGTAAAGCTGCACTGTGGGGATGGGAGAGAAAGGGCAGCCCAGGTGACAACAGGCTGTTCTGGGGCTCTGTGCATCTCTCTCTTAATTGCCTCCTTCGGTCTCTTCAAGTTTCCATCTTAAGTCAGATACTGAAACCTAAGGACTGACTATGCACTTTGTATTAAATGGTCTTTTTTGGTTGCTTTTCTTCTTGCTCGTACCTATAGTCATTTCCTAATATGCTTAAACTTCTGCTAGGGAATGAGAGGAGAAGGGAGAGGACTTCAAATAGAACCAGCCACTTTGATCCACGATGTAAAATGATTAGTAGAAGAAGCGGAAGTTACCTCGCATTTCAGATTTCAATACTGACTTTTTCTGCTCTCTTGCCAACGGTCAAAAAGAGTTCATCGTAAAAGAAAATATCCTGCGAGAAAAGTTCAGGTAACTGGTAGTGAACCAGAAGCTAATCCGCTGGGTTTTTATCAGAGCCTAACTGACCTGGGGGAAGGGAAATACCCAACCCCCTTCCACTCCAGCCATCCTGACCCAAGTAAGTGGGGAAAACCAGAAACACTTGTAAAGTTCAGAGGCAGGGGCTCACTGAAAGACTGAGATCTAATCATGGGACTAGTGGATGCTTCCCCTCCCCCACACTTACCACCACACGGCTAAAGATATATTTACAGCAGTTCCTTCTATGCAGTACACCATGTCCAGCTATCCAGAAAAAAATCCCAAGGCATACCAAAAGGCAAAAAACACATTTGAAGAGACAGAGCAAGCATCGGAAGCAGACATGGCAGGGATGTTGGAATTATCGGACTGGGAATTTAAAACAACTATGAGGAATATGCTAAGAGCTCTGATGGGTAAAGCAGAGATCACTCAAAAACAGATGCGCAATGTAAGCAGAGAAATGGAAATCCTAAGAAAAGTTTAGGTGACTGCTGAAAAATTTTTCTGATGTTCACCCTTACCTAAAATTTTTAACACTCAAGATAAAGACGCTTTTTCCTCCATAGAAAGGCACTTACCAGTTCCTTCTTAGAAACTGGAAGGCGAGTGGTTTAAAACGATAACTCCATCCTTCCTGTGCTCTTGCCCTGATCTAGGGCATCTGCATCATGGCTGAGGTGGCGGTTAGGCAACTGGTCAGATGTTCTGCCTTTACTGGCTTCCCATTTCTGGAATCCATCTGTTTTGAGTTCAGTCTTTATTTTTGGGTTTTGCTCCTCTGGCTTCACGTGGTTCAGGCTGGGCTAAAGGTCTTAATTATTCCTGAGCTAAGAACAGCTCTCAAGAGGCTGCAAACGCCCTGGTGTGGAGCGGGACACCACGGTCTACTCCCCAGAATTCTTCAGCCTCTAGGCGTTCACGAGGACCAAGAAAAGGATGGTCTGGAGTCTGGAGGTCATACTGCTCTCCACTGTTCTCGGGACTCAGGAAAATGTCTGTGGCTTTGAGATGATAGCTCCATACCATGCAGTGGGTACTACGGTCCAGGTAAGGCACAGTCCTTGCCTTTAAGGAGTTATATATCATCTAGCTTGAAATCAGAAGGGACATGCACCCAAATGTGCGCTGCAGGGAAGTGCCACAGCATGATGAATTGTTTCTTTTATAGTGATGTGTGTAGAGATGCACGAGAGGGCAGCGTGCCTACAGCTGTACTGCTGCAGAACTGCCCTGCTCAGCTCGCTCTCTCTCTTCCAGCATCCCAGTCCTTCCATGGCAAAGCTGTGAGCTGTTCTCCTGGACTAGTATAGACAAGACTTTGACTGGAGAAGGCTGGACTAGGACTCGCGTGGATAATAATAATGTAGAAACTTACGTATGGTGCCAGACAGGATTAGTTACCTTATTCCTTAGAACATCCGTATAAAACAGACACCGTTGTTATTCTTATTCCACAGATGAGGAAACTAAAGAGTAAAGAGAGTAGATGAAGGTAGTGGTACAGGTAACGAAGCCAGAACTTGAACTCCAGGAGGCTGAAAGCAGAGTCCAGAAGCATAAGTCCCGTCTTACACTGCCTCTCAGCATTTCTGAGGTCTCCGCTCACTTCTTCTTCCGCACAGGGAAGGTAATGAGTCAGAGCTTTTAGAAGGGGATGATTGCAAGTGAACTAAACAAAATCCCCGAGTCAAATCAAATCACAACAAGACAAATCCAAATCAACAAAACCCAAGTTCAAGAATCTTTTTTTCCTCCTTCACAACAGCAGTCTCTATTTTCTCCACCAGATGGCAGTAATTCCACATAGTTTTTCCCCTTTTTCATTTCTGTTTGAGCAGCCACTAAATAAATAAATGGGTAATATTGTTTTGTGTTACAATTTAAAGAAATCTGATAACAGCCCTCTCACTTGTCAATATTTTATATTGAATTAAACTCAAAATCAGTTAAGGCTACATAAACTCTAAAAAGAAACAAAACAATGACTTCTCCCCTACTAGAAGGTAAGGCTGCCCCAAGGTGCTCACAGACGGGCATGTGTGTGCACATACGTAGAGCCACACACACATCCACCTCCTCACACACATCCACCCACATCCACACACACACACTCACAAACACACTCACATCCACACACCCACAGCAACCCATACACACGTCCATACACCCACACACATCTACTCTCCCCACATCCACACAGAGACACACGCAATCAGCACACACAGACACAAACATTCCAAGGAGAGGAACACCTTCTGAAGGAATCTCTTAAAAATCCTTTAAGACTATAAGGAAAATATAAAAGTTTTCCTGTGCCTATTTCATTAGTGTCATTTACTAGTCTTTCCTTTGTAAAAATATTACAAATTATTGACTTTAAAAACATTACTGCAATTTCAGGACCTCCAAAATCTAGAAGAATCTTTCTTCTCTGAAATTCGCTGAAAAAGGGTAATTCTCTTCTTATTTTACACCCTCACAAACCTATGCCCATCTTTCCTGAACCATTATTTGTTTATTTATTAAAGATTGGCACCTGAGCTGACAACTGTTGCTAATCTTTTTTTTCCTCTCCAAAGCCCCCCAGTACATAGTTGTATATTCTAGTTGTGAGTGCCTCTGGTTGTGCCATGTGGGATGCTGTCTTAGCATGGCCTGATGAGCCGTGCCATGTCCGTGCCCAGGATCCGAACCGGCAAAACCCTGGGCCGAGGAAGCAGAGTGCATGAACTTAGTGCTCGAACTTAACCACTCGGCCAGTGGCCCGCCCCTAAACCATTATTTTATTGGCATTTCTTTTCCATCTATTCTACATTTCTTGATGATCCCCCAAAGTAGCTGCCTATATCTCACTGTCAGAGCCGTATGCCAAAATATCCACAACTTTAACAGTCAGAGGCAGCTGTAAACTCATAATCCTCTAACTTCAAATATCTTCACAAAAACAGAATTTTCATTTTCTCCGTTTAAGAAAGCACCACCTACTGGCTAAATTTGGTATTGCTTCTCAGTTTTAGTAAATGCCCCACCCCGAAAGAGGCTTATATTGTTAGGATGTGAAAAGAAAAATTATTTTAATCACAAAATAATTTTTAATTTCATATTACACCATGTGCCATGAGTTTAAGCCACATTTAAAATCTTTTATCTTGCCAAAATTTTTTCTTATCAATTGGGCATCCCTTTCCCCCCAAATTTTGCTCTTAGGAGACTATGTATGTCTTTTACATGCAATTGTATCCATATTATAATGGATGTTAACAGGGGAAAATATGTACATTTTGGTGAAAATTTCTCCATGGTCAACTTTTCAGGAATAAATCTGTTTCGTAATGTGGGCATTATTTGTGATTCACAAGATAAAGCTATTTCTGAAAATCTCAGATGTTAAGAAAAAGCTAAGTGTTGGCAGTGATGATAGGCTTTGTATATTTATACAAAATTTTGACTAAGAAGAGACCCAGATACTGTTGATGCCAATAAAACTTTCATTCCATTTCTACCAATCAATATCTGTTTCATTTATTAAAATCCTGTGAAGTTCCACAACTTAGGAAAGAGAAATTTATTTTGGAGAAGAAAAGCTGGGAAGAAAGAGAAGAGAGAGGTGTATATTTATCTTCCTGGTTTATATTTGATCTTCTCTGCAGAAAGGAATGAGGACCAAAAGTTGATAGAATTATTTTACTTGACTCCTTTCCAAGGGGTGATCCCAGAAGTTGATAAAACATTTCAAGAGAGACTGTGTGATTCTCTTGGCATCACAGAGCTGCCTTGGTGACCAGATGTCAAAATGCGACACAGAGCTAGGGAGGAAGTCATTTCCCTCCTCCCCGCGAGGAACCCAGCGCTGTTCTGAGAACCCGGTCTGGCATGCTGGCCGCACCTGAGGCAGGGCACCATCTGGAGTCCAGTATGGCCACAGGATTCTCCTGACGGGCCCTGGCAGCGCCGGGCCTTCCCCACGCAGGGGGCTTCATGTGTGGTGGACAAGGACAAAGGAGAGCCACTGCCGGAGACAGGAAAGAGGGCGGCTGCCTCACGCTGACTGCAGCTCACAGACTGGTTTGTGGGCATGTGTGAGGGCATCTCTTTGGGGGCTGTCAGAAACGAGAGGACAGGTAGGAAAAGGCCAGGGTCTGGAAATCAGACAAATGTGGGCTTAATCTATCATAATTTTTAACAAAGTTAAATGTCTCTTTCTCTGAATATATATTACGATGAAATTACATATATAAAAATTATGATGTATGCATATGTATGTGTATATACATACAGATCTGTGTTTAAACTAGTCAAAGGCTAATGAGGTCTGGGATATTTGGGCAAATCTACCAGCATAACCAGCAGCTTCAGTGGTAGCCCTCGTGACCACGTAGAGTGGGAGAGGGTGTAATTTGGAGAGTTACTTTATCTGGAGAAAAGGGACAGGGCATGGAACCCAGTCGAGCTTCTATATTCCAAATGCATCCCAGACCTGGGGGTAAGGAGAGAGATGAACATGGGGAGGGGAGGCCGAGGAGAAATTTTTCAAACTCATGCCTGTAGCTTAACTGTTTCCTTCTAGAAGTTACTCGGGCATTGATCAGGATTAACGCGGGACTTGGCTCCTTCTTTCTGAAAAGCGCACATCAGTTTTCACAATAGCAAGTCAGACGTCTAAAGCCATGGAAGAACAGAGACAGGAAATGAAAGGTGATAAAACCAGAGAGCCGGGCGCCGCTATTCTCTGCACATCTGCGCGGCGTCTCCGCACAGGCCGACTTCAATGGAAGCTCTGTGCCTGCGGAACCGCCCGGGGACCTGGCCTCCTCACCCCTCAGCACATTTTGAGGTGGGCAACACCAGCTTTTGAATCAGGAAGCAATTTTAAAATCAGCCATGTTTTGATCCTGCAGGCCGGTTTCATCTGGTTAATAAGCTATGTTTTCCAGGCTCTACCCATTTTCTTCCTCTGGGCTGCTCCTTCCCCAAACCCACCCTCCAAGGCTCTGCAAACAGGACCCTCTTTTCCCTTGTGACGGAGCCCAGAAATAGGATTCGGGGCAGCCCTGCCCAGAAGGACTGGCCCAGGCCGGCCTGACCTTGCCAGGAGGAATTCCTCTCTGCAGCTTGAATTTCCTTCCTGTCTACCTTCGGGCTTTTACTGCTGGCAACGCTCCCCTTTGACCACCCTGAATAAATCTTCTCTGCATCCCTGACAGCTGCTGATTTGGCTTCTTTCTTATTTTTTTTTAATTGAAAGTAAACCTTCAAAGCGGCCCAGCCACCTGAGAAGCTCTGCTGAGCGCTGCAGCTGGGCCTGCGGACCTCAGACAGAAGCGCCGCCTTTTACCCTGTCCACCTCCTGCCCCGGGGTGGGGGGCGGGGAATCGCGGGGCTTTGTGGGCGGCCAGGGTCACTCAGCTTTCAATTTAGCTTTTGCATTAGAAGAAGGGAATCTGGACGTGGGTAAGGGGGTTGTGGGGAGATTTTGAAAGTGGCTGTGCAACCAGAGAGAGAGGTGTGGAGAGGGAGGTGTGAGCGTGCAGGCAGATGCAAGTTCAACTTATTTGTAACAGACAGCATTCTGGGGTGTCTTTGTGCTGTCTGGTTAGACTACTGGGTGTACTTTGCAGAAAGAAATTAATTTTAAAAAAGCATATTCACACTTAACAATCGGTTTGTAATCCCATGCAGGAAGCAACAATGCATGGGATGGCACAGAATTAGGAGTCAAGATTCCTAGATTTTGTTCTAGGCTTTTCTCCTTTGTTATTTAGTCATTTGAAGCTGGTCACTTCAGGTTTCTGTATCTTCCCCCAACACATTTTTTTATTATAGATATTTAAAAATATTCAGAAAGGTTGAAAAAACAAGATAACAAATACCTTTATACCTACTACCTAGATTCAACAATGGTTATTTTCCCCATTTTTATCCTTATCTTTACACATATGCATTCTCCCTTTCCCCCCCTAATATTTGCTGAACGATTGGAAAGTAAATTACAGACGTCATGACGCTTTACAGCTAAATTCTCCAGCATGCATTTCCTAATAAGGATGTAACCACAATACAACTATCACACTTGAGAAAACTTAAAATAATTCCCAAATAATAGTTAATATTCAGTCCATATTAAAACTTCTCCAATTGACTCCAAACTATCTTTTATACCTAGTTTTTGTCTTGAACCAGGAACCATTTAAAATTCACTCATAAATTTGGTTAGGTTCTTTTAGTCTCTGGCTCTCTCTTCTCTCATTGAGGTAAAACCTACATATAAGGTGCACAAATCTTAAATGTATACCTCGATGAACTTTTAAAAAATAGACTCTATTTTTTTGAGCAGTTTTAGACCTTGAAGAATATTTATGAAGTATAGCCCTATGTATCCACTAACCAGATTGATAAATAGAATGTTTCCATCAAACCCAAAGGTTTCCTCATAGCCTCTCCTGGTCAATATCTCCACCTCCCCATCCCCAGAAGGGGTGAGAGTGTGGAACAGATGGAATGCTCAGATCTTTTGGCTGGGAAAGTAAATTGGTTCAACCGCTTAGGAAAATTGTTTGTCAGTATCTAATAAATTTCAACATATACTGATTCTATGACCCAGCAATTCCATTCCCCAGTATATATTCAAGAGAAATCATTGAACATGCCACTAAAAGACCTGTGCAAGAATGCTCATAGCAGCTTTATTCATAATTTCTCCAAATTGGAAATGTTCCAAATGTCCCTCAACAATAAAATGGATAAATAAATTGTGGTGTATTGATACAAAGGAGTACTACACAGCAGTAAAAAGGAACGTAATACTGAATCGTGTAATAGCTTTGCTGAATCTCAGACATTATCTTGAGCAAAACAAGCTTCATACAAAGAGAGAACATACTATATGAATCCTTGTAGATAAAGGTCAAAAATAGGCAAAAGTCATCTATTGTGAGAGCAGTTGTTAGTCTCCTTTAATTAACAATCCCCCCTTTTTTTCATACCATTTTCTTTTTCAAGAGACTAGGTGAGTTTTTTTGTAAAATGTCTCACATTTTGGATTTGTCTGATCATTTCCTCATTTAACTTGATCCTTCGCAACTGAAGATCCATGAGAGAGTTGAGCTGTAATGTCCAAAGGCAGCCATTTTATCTAATGAGTTAACTTCTAGCCCACACATCTAGAATGGTACTAGTTATTTTCCATTCTTGGGGTAATTGAGTAAATTATTACTCAACTTGTTTTCTGTGATCTGTGGTTCAGTTGAGGAACGCCAGTTGAGAAAGGCTTACTGAAAGTTAGGTCTTAATGCTGACAAGAGTCAAGTTAAACATTTTTGAGAAGCATATCTTACAGATGGTACTGTGTACTTCCTACTGTATCACACTAAGGGGCGTTTAATGTCAGGTTGTTCCACTATTAGCGATGTGGATGTGGAGTTTGATCACTTGGTTAAGACAGTGACAGCCAGGTCTGTCCATTGTAAAGGATGTTTTCCCAAGTCTCTATGGCTTAACAACCTCATTTGTCAACATGAAGCACTCACAGGTCAGTATCTCCCACTTGATGGAATAGTTTCCTTCCTGTAAATTTGGCTGCAAGGTAAAATTGTTCATAGCAAAATGGTTATTTCACCTACAGAGTATCACTCTAAAATGGGAGCTTCGTTCTATGAAAAACACATCTTAACTCTAGTAGAACATTTCTAATCTTTGAGATTTTTAAGGTAATATAAAATGAATTCTCTTCCTACTTGAGATAATTTGATCAACGTGAAATTTTTGGTATTAAAATTGCTTCAATTTTGGATGCATTATACTGCATTTATATGCATTTTGTTGGTGATAAATATTATGGGAGGTAGTGTTTAAATCATTGGCAGAAACTAAATTAAGGATTTCATATATATACCTAGATCTTAGACCTGGAACAGATGTGTTTCAAAGCATTTTGTAGTTTAAAAAATTACTCTTAAGGATTCACTTCTGTACTCTAACTTAAAGAAGGAAAAGTGGTTTAAGCATGATTATACACTGGCTTCATGGGAAAAAAATAATTTCAAGTGACCTAGATGGATTTTGGTTCAATAATCATCACACCAATCCAGAATAAGTTGGTGGAGAAAGCCAAGGGTCAAGTCTCACTTACTAGCTGAGTATCCATGGCCAACCCACTTTAGGCCTTGACATCTTTGTGGTAACTTAAAGATGGCTGCAAACTGGTTGATGTTCCTCCCTTCGAAAGGCTGAGTTGATGTCATCTCCCTTTGCATATGGTAGGTTGTGTAACTGCTTTGACCAATAGAATACAGTTTAAGCAATGTTGTGCCAGTTTCTGGACCCAAGCCTTAAGAGACTGGGAGCTAACACTTACTGTCTTTCCACTTTTGGAACCTAGCCCCATGTTGTAGGAAGCCCGAGGAGCCCATGTAGAGAAGAACCCGTAGCTGACATCCCCGACTGAACTGCCAGCACCAACTTGCAAGCCATGTGAGAGAACTATTCTTGGAAGTGGATCCTCTGGTCCTCATGGAGGAACTCAAAGTGATGCTGCACGGAGCGGAGATGGCCATCCCCTCCAAGCACTGCCCATAATTGCAGATTGATGAGTAAAATAAATGAGTGTTCTTCCTAAGCTGCTAGGTTTTGGTGTCGTTTGTCCTTAAGCAAAGATAACCACAACAATCCTCACTTGCAATATGGTGATAAACCCACTTGCCTTCTATACACAGAGAGGGTCAAACAGGATAAGGTATACAAAAGTGTGCAAACTATAAAGCAATTGTATGCCAATGTAAGGTGATAGTCTCTGAAATAACCAATAGAATGGGAGGATTCTGTAAATATTACTGATGTGAAGTTGCGCATTATTCTCATTTCTACTCATCCCACCTCCTGAAGTTAGAAACAGTACCAGTTACTTTTTTATTTTATTGTGGTAAAATATACATTACATACAATGTACCATTTTATCCATTTTTAAGTGTACAGTTCAGTGACATTAAGTACATTCTCATTGTTGTGCAACCATCACCACCATCCATCTTCAGAATTCCAGTTACTTTTGATAACAGGAAATATACCTCCTTACAAGTATAATATTCTAGTCTAAATTTGAAGTGAAGCTAAATCATCTTAGCGCTGTATCTGAAGATGACAATTTAAGAAATGAGTCCATGTGCTGGAAAGATAGGTTTCTGGAGAAAGTGTAAAGAATGGCAGCCCACAATGTGCAACGGAGCCCGAGGATGCTCTCTCCCTTCCCAGAGCCTGTTCCATTCCCGTAGAACTTCCATCAGTCATTAGTCAGCCTGGGGAAGGGGGGATATTTAGAGAGAAATGAGCGCTTATTAAAAAGGGCCAAGAGAGCAAGTTTTCAAAGCTAGAACATTCCAACGAAACCGTTTTATATATAAGCAGGCCCTCTGGAGTTAGCACACATACCTGCACCTGGACCCCACCTGGACATAATTAGTTTCCCTGTGCTCAGAGCAGAGAAAACACCAAAGAAAATGATGTCAAAAAACTGAGCAATCTGTCGTGATCTGTGCTGTGCGATTAAAGCAGCGTGCTTTCTGTAAGAATTATGTAACACAGATGACATGGTATGTAGATAGCCAGCACTGGAAAACCATCTGGTAGTGTTTGACTTCACAACTGTTATGTCTGTCCTTGAACCGTCCATATATTTCGGGATGGAGGTCAGAGGAAGGAAAGATGAAATGCTCTTGATAGATCTGTACGATCTTTTACCTACTTGCAATTACAGTGTTCTGGGCAGGACTTTTAATTGTGAGTGAGCAGAATCCTCAGTGCTTGAAGACCACAATATAAAGTAGACAAAGACCAGGTGGACCAATAAATCACAGCGGCACGTGCAGGGCTGGAGAATAGTTAGTACACCAAGAAACAAATGGGAAAACGTATTCCATCGCCTTATATGAGCCGTCCCCTGACTCTCTCCTCCTGAGCCCTAAATGCCCAAGGTGGCACCATTTCCTCTGCATTGTGTCTGTCTGATCAGACTGCACAGCATCTTCCTCTGGCACGAGCGGGCACATTGAAACTAAGCCAGCGTTCCCCTCTCCAGATGATTTCAACATTGATTAAATCATCGCTTGTTGACCAACCACGGCTTGCCTTCAGTCCTACCTTCTTGGAGGTCACATAGGAATAACTAGAAGTAATTTAGGAGTGAATCAAGAGAGAGATATTCACAGCCAACACTAAGGGTGGAATAATGGTTAGAGTCACTGAGGTCAGGCAGAGTGGACCAGGGGCGTTTCAGATTGAGCTGTCCACACTGTGAAGCCCTCCCCACCCCCTCACCTCCACCAGAGCATTCACCACAGTGATTGTTTCCTGTCCATCCCTGTGGACTGCATTCCTTAAGGGCTAAAGTTCAGATTCCAGCAACATTTAATGGGTGCCTGCTAATTCCCGGACAGCCAGCCAAGTGCTGCCACAGGTCCTCCTTCACAGCCCTGGGAGGTGACTTCATCCCTGTTTCAGAAATGAGGAGAGTAGGTACCAGAAAGAACACATACTTGGCACAAGGCCAAATTATGAGCCAGGCCATCAGGTGAGTGTGATTTATTGAAGGCACGCTCTGTGGGAAACTGAAGGGAGCGAGGGAATCAAGAGAGGGACCTGAAAGAGCAGAGTGAAGTGAGGTCTCAGGTCAAATCTAGCCTTGGCCTGCTGAGGGTGGAGGGCTGGGGAGAGGTCTTCCAGAGCCTAAATCTGACTGAGAAGTTGTCCCACTGAGGTTAGGGAGTGGGCTTTTTACCCTAGAATCAGTCGTTAGCAAAGGAGGAGGGTCTGTGGGTAGTGGGTGGTGTCACCCTCCGGGCCCTTAGGCCAATACAGCTGCTGTCAGCCAGGGCTTCAGAGAAGGCCACAGGTGGGGGCCCTGACCAAGGGAAACTGGGAAGGCCGCCTTGCAGCCAGTAAGTGCGGGAGCCCCTACAAACCCATGTGTTCTGGCTTCACTCCTCACTTCCTCAGCCCACACCACCCACCCAAGTCTCATTTGTCTTGCTGTCTTTGCCAGATCTTGCCTCTCCCAGCGCCTGTCACAGTAACTAACCTAGCCAATCCTTGTTTGTTCAAGAAATTAGTGGAGAAAGAATAAGTAAGTGATAAATAAAGGTGAAAATTGTGATAATTTAGAAGAAAGGAGTGAATTCTGACAGGAGGAAAGGTGAGGTGTCAGGGATGGCTCACAGAAGAGGTGCATTTGAAAGCTGAGTAGGTGGGGAATGGGCGAAAGGGAACTTCAAGCTGGAGAAAGGCAGATGGGCGTGAAAGGGGATGATGCATTTGAGAGAGAATGAATAAACCCCGAGGCTTGGTTTCAGATATTTGGAAGGATATGTTGATAGATGGGCCTGTAGATATTATTTGGGTCAGATCATTGAAAAATTCAACAGTATACTAAGGGGTTAAAAGTTCATTCTTTTAAAAAATATGGTTTCATTTTATTTTTATGCTCTTCTGTATTTTCGAATTGTCTGCAAGTCACAAAAGAAAATGAAATGTATGTTTACATTATAATTGAGCAAAGGCCGACTCTCATAATGCCCCTAGACCTTGGTTCAGGACACTAGAGACGGCTCCTTCCGGAATGGAAGTAAGGCCCAAACAGGGTTTCTTCTTAGTCAGTAGAAACCAGTCAGACCTTTGAGGAGGGAATAACGTGACTGGAAAGTATGGAAATGGATATTGTGTGGCAGTAATCTGAAGAAAGAACTAGAGAGATGAGGCATGGGCGTCAGGGAGAGCAGTTACAACTGTTCAGGCAAGGGATAACAGGTGAGTCCCTGGGGACAGATGACAGCTGTTCTGAGGTGGAATGGAAAGGATTTGGTGACTGGATGTAAGCCATGAAATGGAAAAGATTGAATTTAGGGCTGACATTTCCCGTGGATGATCAGGAGGATGTTGACATCATCCTTAGATGAGGAAAATGGAGACAGGTTTTGGAGGTAGATGGTGAGTTCAATTTTACATGTGGTTGGTTTGAGATAAGAGTCAGGAATTCTAAGTGAAGATATTTAAAGAAACATGGAAGTAATTCAGAGGAGTGAGGACTGAAGATAATGACTGGATACTCGTCAGCCATAAGATCAGTATAAGGAAGAAAGGGGAGGGGAGTAGATTAAGTGGGGGGCAAGGAGGCGGGGAGACCTAGAGAGAGGCAGGAACTGGCCTGCAGCTCAAACCCTGGGGAATCTCTAAACTCAGGGGTCAGGTCGAGGAAGAGAAGCCATTGCTAGAAACTGAAAGGGAATAGTGTTCTGGAACTCAAGCAATGAGGAAGATTCAGGAAGAGGTTGTCGAAATCCTCCACGGAGGTAAAGTATGTCTAGGATTGCCAGGTAAAGTACAGGGTGCCCAGTTAAATTTGAATTTCAGATAAACAATGAAAAAATTTCTAGTATAAGTATATCCTATACAATGTTTGGGACATACTTATATTAGGGGCATCCAAATACTGCATTGGACATACTTATGAATAAAATACTTACAAACAAAATAGAATAATAAATTAAAATTGCTTATCCGAAATTAAATTTAACTGGGCATCTAGTATTTTTGTTTGCTAACTCTGACAACCCTAAAATAACTTGAATGGAAGTGTGTCATTAGTGAACTTACTACAGTGTCCCAATGAGCTCAGTTCTGTTAGTCTCCCTGGCCCCCCTTTTTGTTTTGTGAGGAAGCTAACATTGCTTGGGATCCAAACTCGTGTACCTTGGGCTGCCAAAGCAGAGCATGCAAGCTTAACCACTATGCCACTGGGCCAGCCCCTTAGCTACCTTTTTACTCATGAGCAAGATGACAGGAGCCCTATAAAAGGGCTTTATTGTGAAAAGGCCTCCAGGTTCTGTTTCCTATATACCTGCCTAAATTTCCTTCTCCATTTTGTTGCATTTTTGCCTCCAGCTCCATTATCAGCTTTCTGCCTCCCCCCTCTGAACTTACTTCCTCACTGGTCTTCCTTCCTGGATTCTAGACATTGTTCATCCCTGGGCAGTCCTCTTTTGCTCCATGTTCACTGTTTTAGGAGAGTGGCCAGCGGAAACACTGGACTGCAAGGGTTTAAGGAGTCTGTATGAGGTGAGCAAATGGAGAGGGTGAATTTAAACCACTTTGTCAAGAACTTGTGTGGTGAAGATATGGGATGGTAGGAACAAGTTTGTGACTTTTGAGGGATGAGAGCAGAGAAAGGATAACAAACTGATGGGGGTATTATAAGAAAAGATCCTAGCAAAGCTGAGAGGGGGTAGAGGAGGCACTGAGGGGAAATGGTCTTGAAAAAGAGACAGCAGGAAAGAAGACAGAGATGGTAAGTGAAGATAAAGACAGTTTGATGGAAAGAGAGATTTGAGGAACCTAGATTAACTGCTTTAATTTTCTCAGTAAAGAGGGAATCGACCTTATTGGTTATGATATTGGGTTGGTAGGCAGATTGGGGGTTTGAAAAAAGTACATATATTTGATTCTTACTAGCTTCAGTTTCAGAGGTTGAATTTTTTTCCTGATAGTTGTCTTCGACTTTTGGAGACTTACGCATGGATATAGAATATATGACTATTACGTGCCTATGCTTCATTGTCACCCATGGGTGACCCACCAACTCACTTGATATCGTCCCTTAAGAGGAACAGATTAACATGTTTGCAAGTGGAGAGAATCTGTGTGACTTTAGGGTCCCCAGCGCCCTCCCTCAATATCACAACACATAGAATGTGACCACCAGAAAACATCTGTGATTAAAGCTGACCTACATTGAGTTTCTCAATGTGTGGTGGTGTCGGTATATTTTCAAACCCAAATTGGACAATCTCCTTCTTTTCCACTACTGCTTGTGAACATTGCTACCCCTCGACTCTCAGGATCAAAATGGTGCTGGGCACACCTACTAGGATCACTATAAAAACAAAAAATGGGAAATAACAAGTGTTGGTGAGGATGTGGAGAAACTGGAACTCTCATGCATCGCTGCTGGGAATGTAAAATGGTGCACACATTGTGGGAAATAGTTTGGTGGTTCCCAAAAAAGCTAAACATAGAATTCTCTCATGACTCAGCAATTCCACTCCTAGGTATCTACCCAAAGCAATCAAAAGCAGGGACTCAAACAGGTTCTTGTACACCAATGCTCATTGCAGCATAATTCACAATAGCTAAAAAGTGGAAACAACCCAAGTGTCTACCAACAGAGAAATGGATAAAGAAAATCTGGTGTACACATACAATAGAGTATTATTCAGCCTTGGAAATTCTAATACATGCTACAGTATGAATGAACCTTTAAAACATGCTAAGTGAAATATGCCAGCCACAAAAGGACAACTATTGTATGATTTCACTTATATGCAGTACCTAGAATAAGCAAATTCATAGAGACAGAAACTAGAATAGAGGTTACCAGAGACTGAGGGGAGGGGAATGGGTGTGATTGCTTAATGGTTACAGGGTTTCTGTCGGGGTAATGAAAAAGTTTTGGAAATAGTGGTGGTGGTTGCATAACATTGTAAATGTAATTAATGCCACCGTGTACTAAAAAATGGGTAAAACAGCAAATTTTACATTGCATATATCTTACCACAACTTTAAGAAATTAATACTGTAATATGCCAAAACCCACTAAAATGGGTGAATTGCATGGTGTGTGAATTATACCTCAATAAAGTAGTTGCTTATACCTTTGGGACACTTTTCCTTAACTGCATTCAGGCCACGGGGACCACGAAAAACCTGAATTGGAAAAATAATAAAATGTGACTCATGGGGGGAGGGAGATCTCTTCACAGTTTGAAGAGATTCAGATAATTAACTCAGAAACTTGCCATGCTTAAGAGGCTGAGGCCAGGGGATGCAGCCGGGGAAGAGTGGGCAACTCAGAACTGTATTTTGTATTATATTGTATTTTGTATGGTTGTGGGTAGGGTTATTCTACTGAAAGGCAACTTTTACTAGCATAAAGCCCTTTAGGGAAAAGTCACTATGTGTGACAATTAAATAGGTTTTGGTTTGCGGTTGAAGGACAACCACCTTTTGGTTATCAACCTGAACTTTCGCTGGCCTGGAAAGCAGCAGTGTGTTTGAGTTGAGTCAGATGTGCCATTTTGTCTTGCTCTTCTGTGTGATGCTATGTTTGGGATGGAGGGTGATGATGTTTTGAAATGTGCATTTGGAGTTCCAGGAGAGGCCATCCAGAGTGTCCACAATGTCACTGGAGGAGACAAAACCATCCATCCATTCAGCAGCAGCACAAAGCAGCCTACATCAAGAAAACAACAGTACATCCCCAAACAGATCAAACAGCTGCTCATCAATCTGGTGCACGCTGCAGGTTGCCTGACTAAATTACTGTCGAATAAGCAGACGAGCACCATTTGTCAGTCAGCATTGAGTTTAAATGAGCAGAGATGCACATAAAGCCAGCAATGCAATTGTAATTAAGAATTATGAGCATCAAATTTCAACTAAGCCTTTCTTAAGATAGCAGTGACCGAGTTCTAAGGAGCATGTGAGGGATCCAGAGCAGAATTAAAGTCTAAGCATGGTCTACCCAGAGCCCTCTACAATTTACGCAGCTCGTCATGTACGAAAGCGATGTGTAGATGATGGAGACTCCGTGAGAACTCAGGCTCTATTTTTCCTGTTTGCCTTAAAAAAAAAAGTATATCACACATATTAAAGAGTGAATAATAATAATAGTAGTAATAATAGAAAAACGACGCTCTTGAACCCACCACCCAGATGAAGAAATAGAACATCTTGATTTGTTTAAATGGTGGTTGAAATCATTGTGAGAATTGACATATCTCTGGATGCTGAGTTGAATGAGATTTAACAAATGTTGAGTGCTGACAATGAGTTGGTGCTAAGGCATATAAAGATGAATAAAAACAGACTTGCCTGAGAGAGTTTATAGTCTGGAAGGGAGAATAAAAGGCCAACACAGTTAGCTGTGTATCTCCTGAATTCCCGGGGAGAGTGGAGATGTCATAAGAGAGGTATGCAGTGCCATAGAGGTTCCAAAAAGGTTGGATCAGGCAGGATGGGGAGGCCTATGAGGGGAGGAGCTCAGGGAAACCTTTGTGAAGAAAGTGGCCTCTGAGCTGGACATCAAAGGTAAGCAGGGGTCCTACAAGATGAGAGAAGGTGGGAGGGAGGGTATTTCAGGCGGAGGGACTTAACACAAGCAAAGACAAGAAAATCTCAGGCCTGTGAAAGAAAGAGTAGACTGATTCATCTACAGTAAGAGAGTAGTGGAATATAAGATTGGCCAACTGTCCTGAGCCAATTTCTTATGAGACTCCCATGTCCTTAGGAAACATTCCATCCTTGAAGGGCTAGTTTTCCTTATCACCTAAAAACTCAGGACTAGCACACTCAGCATCAATCCTATTTAGGAGGATGTAGGAGGGAAAATTTCCGGTTTTGGCTGTTCAAAATCATCCATTCTACCTTCCAAACAGCACCCTACATTTATTTGGGCAAACACCTCTTCCCCAATATTAGCCTATGTAATACGGCGTGGGGTTAGCTCTATTTTTTAGCTCCAGGGTTAAACTTCCTAGCTATCGTTGATTGGTTCAGATAAAGGCAAGTGACCTAGTTGGGCCCATTGAGAGGAAGGTCCGGGGCTTTGGGGAGACTGTCAAGGAAGCTGAATATTTTCTTCCCTGCTAATCAAAAAGCTGAGAAACTGTGAGGGCTATGCTTTTGCAGCCATCTTGTCACTGAGCGGAGAGAGCCCGGTTCAGAATGAAGTTGACACATTGAGGTAGGGTCAATATTCAATATTTGATAAGAGTATGCCAAGGACATCAATCAATCAGAATGGACAGCAGCAGGTAGGCTGTACTGGGACTCTGCCTGGAGGAACTCATAGCTTTACAAAAAGCTTTATTCATGGTGTATCATCTCAAACAAAACACTATCATGTAATGGTCTATCTATGAATTTTATTTTTACATAACCTTGCCATATTGCTCCTAAAAATATTTACAATAATTTCTTAATATCATCTAAAACCTAGATTATATTCAGTTTTTCCTAGTTGTTTAAAAATTTTTTCTTAATAGTTAGGTATCTTGAATAAAGATTTTAAAAAAGTTACACTGTTTTCTTGCTATTAAAAAGGAATTTTTATGCTGGAAACTGTTAGAAACAACTGATGCGTGAAGTTGTGGATTCAAATCCTGGCTCCTTCATTGGCTGTGACTTTGGCCAATTCATTTAACCTCTTCACTTGCCTAAGTAATATTTAACTCAGAAGTTGTTGGGAAGATTCTGTGAAATGGAAACTCATCAGTCTGTGTGAATAATGAGGTTACTTTGTGTGATGATTAATATTATATGTCAACTTGATTGGGCCACAGGGCGCCCAGATATTTGGTCAAACATTATTCTGGGTGTTTCTGGATGAGATTAACATTTAAATCTGTAGACTGAGTAAAGCAGATTGCCCTCCCTAATGTGGGTGGGTCTTGTCCAATTAGTTGAAGGCCTGAATAGAACAAAAAGGCTGACTTCCTCTAAGTACGAGAGAACTTTTCCTGCCTGATAGCCTTCAAACTGGGACATGGCTTTTTGTTGCCTTTGGACTGGAACTGAAATGTTGGCCCTTCCTGCATCTCAAGCCTGCCTGCCTTTGGACTGGAACTACACCTTCGACCTTCTTGGGTCTCTAGCTTGCTGACTCACTCTGAACATCTCGGGATTGTGAGCCTCCATAATTGTGTGAGGCAAGTCCTTATAACAAATCTCTTTATACACACACACACACACACACACACCCCCTATTGGTTCTGTTTCTCTGTAGAACCCTGACTAACACACTTTGTAAGAAGTGTGCAAATTTCTATGGCCAATTGTCCCCATCTATACAACTCAAGGACATCAGCCCACCCCTCTTTCCTCAGCCTTTCTCCACTATTTCTGAGCTTCCTGAGGGGGTTATCTCACTGTCCTTATGAATAGTCTCCTCACAGGCCTTTACTTGTTGCTTTCTGCTGTCCAGCACACCGAGCCTACTGCAGGTGCTTTTGCCCTATTCCCACTACAAAGGCACAAAATCCCAATGGCTTGGGAGACTCACCATATAAATTTTTTTTTTTTTTTTGCTGAGGAAGATTAACCCTGAGCCATCTTTGCCAATCTTCCTCCACTTCATACGTGGATTGCTGCCACAGCATGGCTGATGAGCGATGCAGATCTGCACCTCGGATCTGAACCCCCAAACCCAGGCTGCTGAAGTGAAGCCCGCCGAACTTAACCACTATGCCACAGGGTCAGCCCCTCACCATGGAAGTCTTATATCTCACACATTTACTCAAGTAAACAGCCCCTCCAGCTTCTGCCTAAGCTTCTTAGTGTTGTAGGGCCCAGATCTGTTCCCACAGGTTGGGCTCAGAGCTGAGCCTTTATTGCCATGTTCATTTCAGCTTCTCTCCACTTCTGCTTGGCTCCAAGCTCCATTCCTCTAGATAAAAGGATCCCTGGGGTTGCTTGGGAGCCAGCCAGACACTTAATCCACATTTCAGCTCCACTGTGACCTTGGATCTAAGCCCCTCACATAGTTGGAGATCAATATGTATTAGTTCTCTCTTCCTTGGGTTTAGAAGTGAGATGATTGAAATTTTAGAAGAGTCAGTGTCAAGACAAGAATATAGCCAGTCTTGCTCCTTTTATGAGTATGTTCAAGGACTACTCGCTCCGGTTACACAGTCTAGGGAATATTTTATTTTCTGAGCACATTTTTGGATCAAATCTTCCAACTCTATGAATATAATATAACTGTTTTATGCTAGTCTATTTTCAAAGTAAATGTTAGTGAATTTAATATATAAGATATTAGGTTTGACCATGTGAAACTGTTTTTATGGGTAAAAAATGGTCAAGTATTGGTAATTCATATGGCTCAACCTAAGTGAGAATCATTTATAAATGGGCCAGTTTGATTCTGTCATAACTGCAATGGAAGCAAACAGGATGGATTGGAAGCACCTTTGTATCTAGGATGCTAATTTAGGTCCCTGGTCTAGTCTTCCCTTCTCCTATCCATAGCTCCCCCATGTTCCCACTTCCTTTGTGTCATCTCGCTGCTTTCTGAAGCCTGACGGGGTCATCTAATCCAAGCCTGCTCACCAACACAGGCCCAAGTGCTAAAATTAACTTTCACTTCTTCTTAGTAGGTCAATCTTCAGCCTCGGGAATTAGCCATCTGATTAAGCTTTTCTTGCACTTAGTATGTCAATGACCGGTAACTTTGTTCAACATTCTGTAGCATTGTTGGTGCCATTCACAAATAATCAGATTCTCTTGGGCATATGTTTGGGTCACCTCTCCATTTTTTTCTTTTTGGCTCTCCTTTTGAAGTTAGAGGTAGTCATATGCCTTGACATAGCCAACAAAATGTGAATGGAAATGACACATTCCACTTCTAGGAGGAAGCTATAAGAAGGGTTCAATTTCAAGTACAGACAGTCCTGATTTACGGTGATTTGACTTATGATTTTTTTTGACTTTATGATGATGCGAAAGCAATACGCATTCAGTAGAAACCATACTTCTAATTTTGCATTTTGATCTTTTCCCGGGCTAGTGATATGTGGTAGGATTCTCTGTCTTGTGAAGCTGGGCAGTGGCAGTGAGCTGCAGCTCCCAGTCAGCCACGCGATCACGAGGGTGAACAGCTGATACACTTACAACCATTCCGTATCCACACAAGCATTCAGTTTTTCACTCTCAGTACAGTGTTAATTACATGAGAGATTCAGCACTTTATTATAAAATAGCCTTTATGTTTGATGATTTTTGCCCAACTGTAGGCTAATGTAAATGTTCTGAGCATGTGTAAGGTAGGCTAGGCTAAGCTATGATGTTTGATAAGTTAGGTGTATTAAATTTCGACACGATATTTTCAACTTACAGTGGGTTTATCAGGATGTAACCTTATTGTAAGTCGAGGAAAATCTGTACCCCCTTTCAACAGTAGGGGGATCGTGAAAGTGCATGCTAAGATGGTGCCTCTGTTGGCCTGGATTCCCGAGTGACTGCCGTGAGCAGAAGCCCATGCCAGCCCATCACTCATGTTCCAGTCAATGAAGTCAACACATGGGAGGGAGTAGTCTAATCCACACACTTATTCAGGAACCCAAGGTCCTTTACCTAGCGGTCCCCTGGGGCAGGGTTTGGAAAACTATGGCCTGTGGGCCAAATTCAACCTGTTTTTATAAGTGAAGTTTTGTTGGAACACAGGTACATTCATTCATTTACATATTGTCGATGGTGATGTTCTACAAGAGCAGAATTGAGCAGTCATGACAGAGACGGTATAGCCCCTAAAGTCCAAACTATTTACTCTCTGGCCTTTTATAGAAAAAGTTTGTTGGCTTCTGCCCTACGGCCTTGGAATTTTCCCCTGAATCCTCTAAGTCTGGCTGGCAGATGAAGGAAGAAAGACAGCAAGGAGGATTGCCTGGGAGGTTTTGGAGTCCAGTTCCTGAAGGTGGAGTATGGCACATTGATCTACATTACAGTGTCCAGACCTCAGTCGTCTGGCCACAGCTCACCACAAGGGAGGCTGGGATATGTCGTCTAGCTGTGTGTCTAGGAGGAAAAGGCAAATGATTTGGTGAACAATCTCTGCGACATCTGCCTACATGTGTGGTCAGCTCGGCTGCTGTGCTCTCTCGTCAGCCCCAGTTGGGGCAGTAGCTGTTGAAAATTAGGGCTGGTTCCTCTGTGCTTGCACGAAGCTTCCCTGCTCTGATCAGCTGTAGTAGAGGAGACTGTGCTTGCTCAGTGATGACCCATGCACACCAGTCCACGGTGAGTAGTGCTGGGGAGAGTCCAGCTGAACCGTAGACTTCACTCTGATGGGGGAAACATACCATTGTTAGAGCAAGTTCTGCATCACAGTGCAGGAAACTCTAGTCTGGTGCTGGAAATGTTTTGATCTCATACTTGGAATGCAGAATGTAATGGTATCAATCTCTGAAAATCAGATGAAATCTTGTGGGAGAAGGTTAGGGCCAATGAATAAAATTATATAAGACAATTTCATACTTGACATTTACCGAGAGGAGCTTAACTTTTCCTACATATTTTAGTCTATTCAGCTAGTATTATTTATTCATGTCTCTTTCCCCATTTGGTTCACAATTTATCTTTTGGGAACCTAGAATTAAACTGTAAAAATGTATATATGCTAGACACTGTTTTATGTTCCATCAATGGAGAAGTCATCAAAATCTCTAACAGAATAAGATTCGGCCTATTACAAGGGGTGATTTAGCTGAAATAAAATGTAATGTTTAACTCAGGGAAGCTGGAAAAAATGAGATTTAGGAATATGGAATTGAATAATCAGTTGGTGAAATGACAGTGGTTTCTCTCTCCGTCTCCCAGTTGAAAGAATATTAGGACATCAAGATTATGAACGACCAGATCCAAATGAAGATTCATGGTCACCCAGCAGGACAAGATTGGCTTCTGATTCCAATGATAACAGATTGTTCCCAACACTGACAGAGTTAAATCAAAGAAATTTAGTGTTCTGTGTCATATCCTTTTGTTGCACTATCATATTTTGTGGTAGGGAAAGAATTAATATATAGTAAATTAAAAAAGAAAACAACCCTAGAGAACATGGCAGTTTCTGACACAGGCCACCGTGACTAGACATTTCCTCAGAGATCCCGTAAGATGAGGGGACGTTCATGCACAAAGACAGGAATGGGAATCCTAGCAAGAGGCACGGTTTGGGAAGGGAAATTAGAGAAGGAAAACCTGTAGAATGAATGTGAAGAGCAAAGATCAGTGTATGAGTTTCTTAGGGCTGCTGTAATGAAGTACCACAAACTGGGTGGCTTAAACAACAGAAATTGATTCCCTCACGGTTCTGGAGGCTGGAAGTAGGGATCAAGGTGTCTGCAGGGCCAAGCTTGCTCTGAAGGCTCTGGGGGAGGATTCTTCCTTGCTTCTTCCCAGCTTCTAGTGGTTGCTGGCGATCCTCAGCATTCTTTGGCTTGTGGATGCATCGCTCCAATCTCTGTCTCCAATGTCACGTGTCATTCTCCCTGTGTGTGTGTGTGTGTGTGTGTGTGTGTGAGTATGTGTGTGTCTTTTCTTCTCATTAGGATGTTATTTATATTGGATTAGGGTCCATCCTAATTCAGAATGACCTTATCTTAAGTTGATTACATCTGCAAGGACCCTGTGTCCAAATAAGGCTACATTCACAAGTTCTGGGGCACTCCAACATATCTAATTCAAAAATGGACAAAGGGCTTGAATATTCTCCAGAGAAGGTATACAAATGGTCAGAAGGCACATGAAAAGGAGCTCAACATCACTAATTGTGAGGGACAGGCAAATCAAAACCACAATGAGATACCACCTCACACCCCTTGGGATGGCTATTATAAAACACACACACAGAAATGTTGTGTACCACCTCAACAAGTGTTGATGAAGATGTGGAGAAAATGATACCTTTGTACACTACTGGTGGGAATGCAAAATGGTGCAGACACTCTGGAAAACAGTGTGGTAGTTTGTTAAAAATTTAAAAATAGAGTTATATGATCCAGCATTCACTTCTGACTATAGAGCCAAAGGAATTGAAAGCAGGGCCTTGAACAGATGTTTGTACACTCATGTTCATTGCAGCATTGTGCACAATAGCCAAAGGTGAAAACAACTCAAGTGTCCATCAACAGATGAATGTATAAAATGTGGTACATACATAAGATGGAACAGTAGTCAGACTTAACAAGAAATGAAATTCTGATACATGCTACAACATGGATTAACCTTAAAAACATGCCAGGTGGAATAAGCCAATTACAAAAAGAAAAATACTGTGTAATTCACTTATATAAGGTATCTAGGGTAGATAAATTCATAGAGACAAAGTAGAATGGTGGTTGCCAGGGGTCAGCGGGAATGGAGAAATGGGGAATTTGTGTCTAATGGGTACAGAGTTTCAGTTTTGAAAGATGAAAAATGTTCTGGAGACAGATGGTGGTGATAGTTGCACAACAATATGAGTGTACTTATTGCCATTGAATCGTACACTTAAAAATGGTTAAAATGGTAAATTTTATGCTATGTGTTTTTATCATAATAAAAGAAGAGTGTACTGGAAGGTTCTGGTATCCTCAGTACCAGAAACTAACCCTGCTCTTTCATATTTATCTTCCAATAAGCAAAATAATCTCGTATTGAAAGGCAGGTTACAATCCGCTCCTTTTGGTGACTGTCCGGTCTGCTTTTCTGTTGCTGGCCACTCCTCAGCTCTGGGCTGTGTTTGCAGCTGCAGGAAGATTCGCTGCTGCTCCACGCCGCTGTCACCACTGTGATCTGATGTCCCCCCCGGAATCCTCTTTGCAGGATTCTCACCCACCTCTTGCTGGTGCCTCCGTTCCCTGCACCATTAATGCTTTTCTAATACTGTTATTGCTTTTATATTTATTAGCTGGCCTTCTTCCATAAAGAAGAGACCTCCCTTCTCCCTACCCCTACCTTCCTTCCTTCATCAATATGTACTTTTGGAATTTTATTTTATTTAAACGGTTATCATCTGTTACTATCATTACTTATTTTGATGCTCAAATTGTCCCAGATTTGGCCAGTGAGAGCCAAGTTAGCTTCTGTGTTCCTTTGACACATCCTCATCCTTCTTTGAGCACTTCCTTACTTTCTGGTAAAAAAAAATATTCTAAGAGCATCTTTTACTTTCCCTGCCCCAGTCCTGGAACCAGACTTTCTTTTAAGGAGCCCTTGGTTCCTTTTAGTGGAAAACCATGTTCCAAAATCACAATCTTAGTTCCAAACTTTCTTTTGAGTGTAGCCATGCAATCAATCTACTTCTGGTCAATGAGAAACCATGAATTCCTGCCCAGCATAAAGAATTCAGACCACCACCCTGGCCTTGCAGGTGTATAGACACATCTTGTGGAGATCTGTTGGTTGTTGGCTCCCTCTGACTGTCCCCTCCTCTGACTCATTCCTGCTTTCCTAAGACTGACAGCCCTCCTAGGGCATCAGCACTAAAGTCTTTGTGAAGTTCCTGAGGCTTCCTCCTGGTGTGGGTTTCAAATGCAGCAGAGTCAGTGTGAAATTAATGCAGAGAGGGTGAGAAAGAAAACCTCAAGTCATGCAACAGGACCTCAAACTGTTGGGAAACAACAAAAAACAGATAAGCTGATAGAGCACTGGGTACTATTAAAAGAGTTTATTTTCATTTTCTGAAGTCACAATCTTGAATCAAAAAGCAAATTTTTTTTTGTGCAAAATATCTAATCTTTATTAGGGATTGACTGTGTGCCAGGTGCTGTGAGCTATGCACCCTATGTGAATTATCTCATTTAATCCCCATGGTGACATTTCTTGGTGAATCTCTTGCATCCTCATGGAAGCACAGGGAAATTAAATAGAAAATGATGGGCTTGGGATGTGTATCCAGAGACTGACCCCAGAAACTGTCCTGCTGCTGGACTCCCAGTGTCATACAGAGGGTATGAGGATGAAAAGGTGAGCCCTGATCTCCTCAGTGTAAGCATCAAATGAAGTTACTTCTGATAAGATCCTACCGGAAAGCAGAAACAATAATACATGCAGCATAAGAGGAAGTCCGAGAGGGCATGTTTCTCTGAGTCAGTCGCTGGTCAGTAAGGAGGCCAGAGATAGTGAACAAGGCATCTAGATCTTAATTTTTATTAAACATTTTTCTGATTACTATAGTAAAAAGACATTACTATTTTGGAAAATCGGAAACTATGAAACATACAAAGGAAAAAAGATTTCCTGTAATCCCCTTGCTCAGAGAGAATTATTGATATTTTAACATGTTTTCTGTGCTTTTACTTAGTTGAGATCACAGTGTATAAAAATTCTCTGGCTTGCTTTTTTTACTAAATTGTATCAGATAACCACATTCTCTTGTTGTTAAAAGCTCTTCATAAACATCATTTTTAATGGCTGCATAATATTCCATTTTATGAATGTAATATTATTTCCTTAACTGTTCCCTTAACATTGGGTAGTTAGGTTGTTCTATTTCCTAACTATTAAAACAAAACAAAACAAACAAACAAAAGCCTTTGTGACAAACATCTTTGTGCATGTACTTTGGTCTGCATTTCAGATTATTTTCTTAAAACAGAGTCTTAGAAATGACCTTACTGTATTAAAGGATGAAGATGCTATTTTTATCATTTAAAAATATTTTAATAATTTAAAATTTTTTAGTAATTTTTAATAAGTAATACAAATATGTATAAGATGCAAATTTAAAAGCTATAAAAGTTTGCACAGTAAAATCCAGTCTCCTTCTCATTTCTGTCTCCCAGCCACCAAGAGTCCAGTGTCAGTTTCTTACTTTTCCTTTCAGAGAAATCCTTTATGTTATGAGCACTTATATCCTGGAGATCATTCCTTGTCAGTACATAAGGAGACAGATTTTTCTTTTTAACAGCTGTGTAATATTTGAGTGCGTGTCTCTTGTTGATGGACAATTACATGGATCCTGATCTTTTCCTGCTATAAGCAATGCTGTACTGACCATCACTGTATTGATCTTAGTATTTCCTACAGTGTAAGATCATAGGAGTTGAATTACTGGGTTAAAAGGTATGAACATCTAACTTTTTTTGGTGAGGAAGATTGGCCCTGAGCTAACATCCATGCCGATCTTCCTCTATTTTATATGCGGGATGCCTGCTACAGCCTGGCTTGGTGAGTGGTGCATAGGTCCGTGCCTGGGTTCTGGGTTGGTGAACCCTGGGCTGCCGAAGCAGACTGCATGAACTTAACCACTATGCCACAGGGCCGGACCCAGATTTTTTTTTTGAACACTCTTGTCCATTTATTTTTTCTGTGGAAACATTAGAATTGCTTCATCTGTTTTTTTTCCCTTAATTCTATAAGTGTTTTCATTAGGATTGTTCAAAATTCATTGATTAGGGGCCGGCCCTGTGGCTGAGAGGTTAAGTTTGCAGGCTTCTCTTCGGTGGCGTAGGATTTTGCTGGTTCGGATCCTGGGAGCAGACCCAGCACCACTCATCAGGCCATGCTGAGGCAGCGTCCCACATAGCA
This sequence comes from Equus quagga, assembly GCF_021613505.1. NCBI lineage: Eukaryota > Metazoa > Chordata > Mammalia > Perissodactyla > Equidae > Equus > Equus quagga. The sequence continues at coordinate 47,807,868 of NC_060275.1, read as the reverse complement.
GAGCCAGAAGGACCTACAACTAGAATATACAACTATGTACTGGGGGCTTTGGGGAGAAGAAGAAGGAGAAAAAAAAGAAGATTGGCAACAGATGTTAGCTCAGGTGCCAATCTTTAAAAAAATTCATTGACTAATTTTGGGAAAAATGACATCTTTATAATTGATTTTCTCTGTTTCAGAAAATAGTTGTCATTCTATTTGTTTATTGTCCTTTTGCCCTGTAGTAGCATTTTAAAGTTTAATTTATAGAGATTTTTCACATTTCTTGCTACATTTATTCCTAAATATTTTAAAATCATTTTTTTGCTATTTCAAATGGGATCTCTTTTGCGTTTTACAACATAACTGGTAGTTGTTTGTACACTAAATATATGACTACTATTAAACTTACATAATAATTTTGTTGCTAGTCATGCTATGACTTGATCTTAGCTTTAGCAACAGTTTTGCTATGGATTCTCTTGGCTTTTCTTGATAAACTATTAGACGATTCAAACAAGGAAAATTTCACCTCTTCTTTTATCATTTTTATGCCTCATTTCTTTTTCTTGTTTTGTTATATTGGCTGATATCTCCAAAATAATGTTAAATAATAGTTCATATAATGGACATCTTTGTCTTATTTCTCTTTGACTGAGAGTATGTATAGTTTATCCCTATTAAGTATGATGGAGGTTTTGGGTTGAGATAGACATATTTTTATCTTGCTAAGGAAGTATCCATCTTTCCCTATTTGTTAGGATTAAAAAAACAAAAAGTAGACAGAAAAATTCCATATATCCTTTTAACGTTTATGGAGACAATTGTATGAATCTTCACTTTTGATCAATTAATGAATTTCTTAGTATTTTTGGAATAATCTCTAAGGTATGGATATCAAATTATCTTATTTATTTATTTATTTATTTATTTTTGAGGAAGATTAGCCCTGAGCTAATATCTGCTGCCAATCCTTCTCTTTTTACTGAGGAAGACTGGCCCTGAGCTAACATTGTGCCCATCTTCCTCTACTTTATATGTGAGATGCCTGCCACAGCATGGCTTGACAAGTGGTGTGTAGGTCTGCACCTGGGATCTGAACTAGTGGGCCCTGGGCCACCGAAGCAGAACGTGAGAACTTTGCTGCGCCACTGGGCCGGCCCCCTAATTTATTTTTTTATTGAGGTATAACTGACATATAACAATATATTAGCTTCAGGTGTACAACATGATTCAATATTTGTACATGTTGCAAAATGATCACCAAAATAAATCTAATTAACATCTGTCACCCTACATAGTTACAAATATTTTTTTTCTTTTGATGGAGAACTTTTAAGATCTACTCTCTTAGCAACTTTCAAACATGCAACACGATATTATTATCTATAGTCACCATGCTGTACATTACATCCCTTGACATTTATTTCATAACTGGAAGTTTGTGCCTTTTGACCTCCTTACCCATTTCATCCGCTCCTCTCCCCCTGCCTCTGGCAACCACTCAAAGACTCTTGGTCCCCACAGCTAAACTGCCACGTAGGAAGATTGCACTGGTTTATAATTCCACCATAGATGTATACCAGCACCTAGCAAACATAGTGATGGCAAGGTGATCAGTTGTTTTCTGCAGTGAAAAGTTACCACTAAAGAGATGAGGGGTGGGTAGATATTCAACCTTAGTCCTTCTGGGGAAAAACATCTGGGTACAAGCCCCACACATCTTTGCAGCACACGGCTATAGCAACAGAAACATTCAAAACCCAGCCACCTTGAACCATGGTGCCTCTGGCTTATGAAACGCTGTTTTGGGTACTAATGGGAAGAATCAGGTATATCATTCAGGAATGCAGAGAAGCAAAATCCAGCTAACATGAGCACAAAAAGAAATGTATTGGCTCATGTAACTTGGAAATCTAAGAGGATGGGTCTGACTTTAGGTATAGCTGGATCCAAAGGTTCAAACAGTATTATTGAGACTGTCCGTTTCTTGGCTCTTGGCTACCTGTGTTGACTTCACGCTTAGAAAGTCATTTTCCACATCAAAGCAAAAATGTTCACTGGCTGTTCTCGCCTTACATCATCCTTTACTGTTCTTGAGCTAAGAAGAGACATCCTTTTCCTCCTAGTATCGAAATAATTCTTGCAAAATAACTACGGCCATGCAATATCATAGATGCACCCGTTTTCCAGCCATTTTGCCCAGGAAATGGGGACATTTTGATTTGTCTGCCTGAGCGAGGTGTGTGCCTCTGCAGTACGGAATCAAAGCAGTAGATGGCCACTGAGGCAGTGGAAGCAGGAAACTCAGAGAGCTTTCTGGCATTAGATTAGATCTTTACCATGTGTCTTGATGGAAGTAAATATTTCCTTTTCACGTTATGCAAAAAGACACTATGATACTTTGAATCATCTGAATAGCCTCTGAAATTTTAATATTCTTATCTTCTCTCAGCCTGATCATGGGAGGCCAGCATCCTATCAATGCACTTGAATATTATTTAAAAGCCCGTTAAATTAAATATACAAACTCTCAGCAACACGGGATTGCCATGAATTTGACTGTTATCTGTAATGTGTCAGGAAATACTTTGTGATATTTTCTTCAATAATGACAAAGAAAATAAATTGAAATTAATTCTTTTTAGTTGATTAACTTCATGGCAATATGCATATACTTTGGAGGGTAAGGATGTTGGGAAAAGAAGCATCCATTGAAGAAGAAATTGAATAGTAAGACTTGGAAGAGGAGAACTCAGAAATACAAGTGAGACAGGTTTTGACAGTAATGGGAGTATCAAGGGCTGAATTGGCCCTTAAATTGTGTTCATTCAGGGTTGTGTGTTTCTTTGAGTTTTATTAAGACCCTTGAGAGGAGACTAACAAATTTCAACACAAAGAAATAAAGATGCTCATTTAGGACTGTAACATGTCTCCCCTGAGTTTTTTTTAAATGTTATTTTTGACACACTTTTTTGGCATTTTGACATGCTGCTATTACAAATCCAGTCACAGCACAGTACTTCCATTAGACAGAAACAACAGCATTTTTTTTTTCTTTAGGCGAAAAAGAGTTTGAAGTGAGATTTGAACTGACTTTCAAGAACTCTTCAGTGAAGGGAAAGAGTTGAGAAGATAAGATTAAAATGATATCCTTGTGACAAAAGGAGGCTAGGTCCCTGCCTCCTTCTCCAGGAACCCAGTCTCTACCAGCTGAGTCCCTGTGGGGTACGAGATCCCAATAGCAGCACATCCTTGACCTTGTCCTCAGGCGTTTTGGAAAGCAGAAGACTTCACACAGGTGCTATGCATGTGCCAGAAGATGGAGGGAGTTGGCTTTTTGCCAGAGAAGAGACTTTGAGCGTAGCATCTCAAGGTTGCCATCCTGACAACTGTGATCTAAAGTCTTTGACAATAGTTTAGACAGACCTTGAGGAAATTTGGGATGCAGAGAACCCATTTCTCCAGTGTTTCAGGGATATTGAAGCTCTGAAGCCAACTCTCACCCTAATCCTCAACCTCTGGTTTCTGCCTTTCTCTTTTCCCTTCAATTTCTCCTTATCTGAATGAATAATAGAATAGAAGGTGCTGAGTTACCAAGACAAACCCGTGTCTTGCATGTGTCCAGTCCTGGTGAAGTGGAAGCACAGAGGCCTTTGAGCCCACTTCTACCTCTCACACTCTTGGACTTGGAGAAATGTCCTTAACTTTCTTTGGCTTCCATTTCCCAATTTATAAAATGGGCATAATTATATTTACCTATTGAGGTCATTGTAAGGCTTAATGCACCTGACATCATGTTTAGAACGAAGTAGGTGTCCGATCAATGTTGGTTTTTCTTTTCTCTTTTTCCTTTATTTGGAGGAAATGAGATATGAGCATATGAAAAAGTGATTCGCATTAATAGAATATTCTCAGGTACAAGAACTTCTTATCTAGATCCTGTTCCCCTAGGCAAGTTGTGACTTTGGAAGACTAAAATAACTTTCTATGATGATGCACACTCTGCTTTACTCAGCAGTGGCAAAGCAAGTAGCCCTTTAGAAATGTATACAAGCTGGTTAAAGAAAAAATACAAGTCAGAATAAATTGATTAAATTCAACGAACAAGAATGGGCTACCGGAGGAGCAATATAGCAGGGCTGTGTAGTCAGAAAAGCTGGGCTCACGTCCTGGCTTCGCTTCCTACTCCTTGATGAGCTCTTTAGCTTTCTGTGCCTCATCCTTCTTGTCTGTATATGGGGATGATAATAGGGGATGGAAAGATGAGGATTAACGGAGATAACAAATCTGAAGCATGTAGACAGGGCCGGCATGGCGTACGAACACTTAATGTTAGCTCTTACAAAATGCAAATATGAGCTAAGTTGGCTGTTCACATGTTTGTGAACAAGGACAAGAAAATAGTTTCTAACACAATTCAGGGTGTTTTTCCATGCAAGCACCAATTGCAGGGTTCCAAAAGGTGTTAGGGCATCTGAGAGGTTACCATTTGGAAGGGATGTAACCAATGGCTGACATCCCTGCTTCCCCCACCTCGCACTGCAGTTCAGTGCCAGCTCTGTGCATGACGCATTACTCATACTGTCTCTGTACACAGCAGTTAACCTTGCTTGTCACTGCTTCCAGTGGGAGATCAAGAGCATTGAAAGTATGGAGGTGGCACAATAAATCATGGTCACTTCTTGACATGACCAGACAGAGCAGCTGGAAAGAGCCTCATCACAATGTCAGCTCAAAGTTGAATTGCAAACTTTTAATGTATTAATTTTCTCTTTTTTTATTGTCCTCCTGATTGTTCCTTCTTCCTCCATGACCCAAATGAGTAAATAGGAGATTGCTCTTTGCAGCTTGGTGGGTTAATTCACCATGCAAGGTTTTGCTTTCTTTCTTTTTTCCTCCAAATGTGAACATTGTGACTTAAGAATGAAATAATTGAGCAAACCTAACTTGAGAGAGTGAAAGAACTGTTTCCACCCATAAAAGCTCAAGCTTCAGTCTCTCACTTTCTAAACACAAATTCCCTTAGGTGGTGTCTTCCCCAGAACCTAGCAGTGCTCTGGGGACATAGCAGGCACTTATCAAATATTTGTGAAATGAATGGATGGCTCCTCTGGCTTCCAGCTGTCTCATGCTTGCTTTGGTTTCTCCTGTTCTTTACCAAGATCTCAACTGACCCCGAGAGTGTCTCCCAGGTTAGACACTTCTGGAAGGGTTCTCTTCTTGGTTTAGTTCTTTTCCTACCCGACTTGGACCCCAAGGCCTATAACTTTAACTACACACTTGCCTTTATGAGGGCTTGGAATCTTGACCCTTCTCCATTTAATCATCTGTTTTCTTGGCTCCTAGTACTGGGCAGTTGGATTTTATGAAAGCTGTAAATCTCTCTCAGAAAAATGCAGAGACACACAAAGCACACAGAGTTTGGCACATGATTTTATTGGACCTTTGGGGAGGACATTCATGGATCCAAGATAAAGACCCTGCCTTTTGTAATTGCCTGTTTAATTATCAATAGCCACCTCCTTGAGGGCAGGGAACAGGTCTTTCTCAACTCTTATTCATTTCTCAACCCACTGCAATAGGCTTCTCACCACGACCCTGGAAACTACTCTGCCAAAGGGCAGATGTGCCCCAAAGGCCACCTAACTGCCACACCCCAGATCCCATCCTAGGCTTCTTGACAGCTCAGCAGCATTTAACGTTATCGTCCACTCTTTTCTTCTTCCTGCTCTCATTTTCCTGACTTTTGTGGCACCATTTTTGGACTCTTCCTTTGTCACTTCTTTCCTGGCTTCTCTTTGTCTGCTCATTTTCTCAAGGGCTCTATTCCTAGTCTCCATTCCTCATGCTCTACATCCTCTTTCTGAGGAATCTCATCTCTGTTCATGGTTTCAACCACTACTGTGCATGGGTGACATCCAAATGCACCTTCCAGCCCACACCTCTCTCCTGAACGCCCATGTCTTTCTCTGCATCTGCCTGTGGGATGGTCCACTGAGATCTCCTATGGAAGCTTATGCTCAAGATATCCATTAGAGGGAGAATGCTTGTTCTTCACTCCTGATGTTTTCTTCTGCGGCAATCACATCCATCAGCATAACCCTTCTGGCCTCTCTCAACTCCCTCTCTGCTTTGGAGAGGAGAAACCTCCCTGACTGGTGAGCAGTTCTCTGAAAGCATGTGCTCCTGGTCACTCTTGACCTGCAGGCAGCTTAGTGGCAAAGGTTTGGCACCTCTCAGAGGAGCCAAAGGGCACCCAGGGCTCCCAGGGTAGGGAGGATGGTCTGATTCAGGGCTCCATATTAGAAAGTCTGCTTGCCCACTGGTGTGTACTATGTTCTATAATATCAACCTTGTTTGAAACAGAGAGGACATTTGGATCTCCTCTTTACTTTATTCTTCTGTTTTATTTCTTAATTGGTTGAGAACTCCAGTCTTGGGAAAGGTGTATATTTGGCTAGGGTGGGGGTGCGGTGGGGTTAGGGTTTTCAAGTGTTACTGTTACCCCAAATTCAATTCATCATGTTCTCATGTTTTTTCTCTGAAATTTGTCTCTCATCTGGTTTCTTTTATCTTTCTCAATGGCAGACCTCTTTTTTTCTCCCAGTGGTCATTCTAGAACTTAGCTACCTGTAAGAAAACTTTTCTGAAAATACTTTTAACCTGTGTTAACGGAAAAACAGAGAGATCTCATCCCGTTTCCCCATTCTGTCTTAAGAGTACAGAGACACATGGGTTATTTTTAATGCTTATGGAGGGAGGAAAAGAAAGACATCTCAGTCATGAACGTGGCCCATAAGGAACTGGGGAAATTTTCTCTGGGTGCCGCGAGGCAGTCCAAAGAAATAGAAAACAGAGATCTTGCTCTCATGAAATTTACCATCTAAGTAGGAGGACTGAGTAAATGAAAGATACATAAAATCACAAATAATGCTGAAATATCAAGATATATAGGAGATCTACAGGAAGGATTTCAACTTGGAATGGAAATGCGGGCACGATTGGATGGGGTGGATAGTTCCCATTAACTACTATTATTATTATTCACGGAGGAGACCACTATATTTTTGGAGTAGGTGAGGACTTACTCTTGCCTCTGATGTCCAAATAAATTGCTTTGTAACCCAAGACATCTTAGGTAACCCAAGAAGCTCTGCTCTGCTTCTGTACTATATAGATATGGACCTGGCTTCTGTTTTATTTTGTTCTTTCCTAAACTTTACGTACATCCTGACCCAATTCCAGTAGGTATGAACTCAGTTCATAAACAACAAGAAATATCACATTCTGTACTTCCTTTAAATCAGTATAAATCCTCTGCTGAGCCCCTATTCCACAAGGTGTCTGGACATTCATTACCGGTCATTACTTCGGCTCTTTTTGGGATCCCTGCCCTGAACGGTGCAAGGGATTTGAGACTTAAAGCCTGGGCATCAGGGAAGACTATCTGGTCGTTGGTCACCCGTCTGTTCCTTTGACCGCAGAAACTCTTTGTGTCCTGGTCTTCAGACTGGGAGGCTCTGTTTCTCGCGTGTGGTGCTTACAGCCGAGGAATCCTGGAGGAGGCTGAGGGTTCTTGGGCTTAAGTCTGTCCTCCCTAGGTGTCCCTCAGAATGACTCCTCCTAGGTCTTATCACCTTCCTGCTGTTTAGGACCCACACACCTCTCTCTCTTTGTGTTAGGGGCTGAGTTGTGTCCTTCTCAAAATTCCTATGTTGAAGTCCTAACTTCCAGCATGTGAGAACATGACTGCATTTGGAGATAGGGCCTTTGAAGAGGTAATTGACTTAAGACGAGGTGGCATTCTTCTAAGAAGAGGAGATCAGGACACAGACACCCCCGAGGGAAGACCAGGTGCAGAGCGGAAAAGGCTGCCATCTACAAGCCAAGGAGAGAAGCCGCAGAAGAAACCAACCCTGCCAGCTGACACCTTGAATTTGGTTTTCAAGCCTCCAGAACTGTGAGAAAATAAATTTCTGTTGTTTAAGCTGCCCTCACCCAGTCCGTGGTCCTTTGTTATGGCACGTAAACTGATTAATACACTTCGTATCCTTTTTTTTTACAAAAGGCTTTTACAAAAGAAGGAAGAGCTATGGGCTTTAAGTTGCTTCTGTTTCGTCTTTCAAATTTCTGTGGCAAGAAAATAGTAAGGATCTTGCTATTTGGAAGGAGTGGTAGGGTGGAGGAGGAGAAGAAGATGCAGTGAGAACCCTGGCAAATTGGTATCTCAGGAAATTATCTGTCCACAGTCTGCTTTCTGTTTCCCTACCTTAGTTTTCTTCACTCTTGCCTGTTTTTCTCCTTATAATGGAATGGGTTTCCTTGTCTTATCTTCTCCTCCATCCCATCCCCATTAAGCACCTGTTTGCCTGGTGCAAAGTTCTAGATGTATAATTCTCCTTGAACTAAATCACATAGGAAGGACTGGACGATTTGGGGGCAATGACCTACTAGACCCCAAAATGACTTCTGACCACACTTGTGTCCCAGGAAGCAAGTAGGATTTTAGAGGACTTGTCCTGAATTGGTTAGTTAAAGGTTGTTTTGTAGAAACATCCTCAATATTTATTGAGGCTCTGGCCAAGCTGTTAACCAAGTGAGCCAATTGATTGTCTAGCCGAGTTTCCACATTCATATTAAAAGTCAATTGGAAAAGACAGGATTTCCAAGCAGTTTATAGCCCACTTTATTTCCCTTCGTTTTGACCGCCCCATGATTTTGGTAACTCTACTACTCTTATTGGAAAAAATTGTTGTCTAATGATATTAAAATGTACAGCCACTGATAAACTGTGACCAGTTCTTGGCTTTTTGCAAGAGCTGGGAATATTAAGATGTCATTAAATATTTTATCTCCCTTCCTTCACGCTCCGACTTTAATGCTGTGTTCAAAGATCATTACTCAGTAACGCTGGCAAGCCTCCTCTCCTTTGAAGACATTCTTTACAGGAGCATGTAATATTCATTATGACTCTTTGCTGCCTGCTTTTTCCCGTGATATACCTCCCTCCTTAAAAAAATGGTTTTACTGAAGGCAAATTATTTTAGGTAGGACACAGGTATAACAGGAAGTTATAAGTAAAAACAACCCAGATTTTCCATGGAAGTTAGTAGGATATATTTTAGAGCAAAATCTGTTTTTGCAGCACTGAGAGTCCTAATTCATATAAAGGCTTATTCATTTTGGGGGCTGGTGCTCTGACATTCTATACATAGGCAACTTTCAAAGAGTGGGTCTGTAGGGTGGTTATGTCTTCATCTGTGTGATGGGAGAGTTAGGGAGCAGACTGCAGAAAGGAGACAAGAAGGCATGTAATAAAACTGTAAGAGACAAGGAGTAAGAAAGAAAAATGTTTGCAGAGCCATGAGTCATTGGATGGTGTCTCCAAGATTCCCTCCCTAGCGATTATTTTTAACAATGAGAACCACCCATGTCCTACTTGGGATGGCTTAGGCGTTGCCTTGATAAAGGTTAAGATGAAAAAAATGAATTCAGGTGCCGCTGAGGTCCCAGTCTGATACAGCCTCCTTAGGAGGGATCCCCAGATGGATTACTCTCAGGACGTGACATCCAACATAGCAACTCTTAGTTTGCTTTCAGTCTCACAACTGATCATCTTTCCGTCATTGATCAGGTCACTAGAAGCTTGAAGTCATGCTCTGGGCTCACCTCTTGCAATCAGACAGGGTCCTATACGATGCATGTCTGCGTTTTGATTTTAACTCTGGCTTTTGCTAACTCTCTGTCCTCATTGACCTTTGCTCCTATTCCCTCATCTGTTTTATTCATTAGCAATGTATATACTTTTGCAAGTTGCCTGAAATCCTTTGTGGATTGAGGTGAGGGTAAATGTAGGCAAAGAAAGAAAGTGAATTATGGAGTTTCCATTGTACTTGACAGTTCTATGTAATAGGATATTGGGAGTTTGGCCGTGATGAGAAACTTCTCTTTCCAAAGCATTTTGTATTTTGCACTTATTAGACACTTGTAGCTATTTTTGGACACTAAAATTAGGACACATGTTCTGACACAATGACAACAGGCCTGAATTTTTGCTATAGGCCTGCTAAATAGAGGATGGATCGTTATAATATTCAGAGATTAAATAATGCATAAAGAGCAAAGGAGAAGGCAGGGAAGTAAGAGAAACAACATAAATTTCTACAATTGAAAAAAGAGTTTAAGTTTTATTTGACCAGTTACAGATAAAGTAATTTTAAAATTTATAACATTAAACTGCTACTTAGCATTTCTTTTTTTTTCACCAAGACTGAAACATCACTTGGATTGGAGGCATTTAATAATTTATAAAAAAAAATAAAGTCTATCATATTTTCGTCCTTTTCTATTCCAATAAATAGCGCGTTTTGAGTTGTGCTCTGTATCTGTTCCTTAAACTATCAGATGTGAAATGTGGAATCCTTTGTGACTGCTGGTTCTCTTTTTAAGAACAGATTGCTCCATGACAAACGCAATACCTCCTGGAGGCTATCAATGGGATTTTAATTCCTAACAGGACAAAGAGGTAGATTTTGGCTAGCTGTGGGTGACTTGGCATTTCGGTGTTAATTCTGAATTTTATGGCGCACCAGTTTTTTGTTTTGTTTTGTTTTTTAACACAGAGCAGAGGTGGGGACGCGCCTTTCACTGCTCTCCCCTGCACCCCGGAGACTCGCCGCCGTCAGCCTGCACGCCAACGCACTGTCTCACGCCTTCTGCGGAGGTTTCTGGAGTTAATGAAGTAAATCAAATCTCCGAGCAAAACGGTTTCAGTCTCTGGAGGTAGAGCGTGCCATGTGGGAGGATGCCCAGATGGGAAACCATGATCACATTGTCCCAACGGGCAGAAATATTTGCTCCGGGTCTTGCTCCGGGTCTGAGCTAGGGCGAGTGTGAAACCTTAATCCTGCAATGTAAGAGGCTTTGTGTGCGCTTTGTTGAAATGCAGTTCTCCATCCTAAGTAACGTTTGAGGCAGCATATTGGCAAAACAAAACATTTGAACAAAAGCAGTGGTGGCATTAGTCACAATCCACCCAGTCCCTGAATCTTTAGGGATGTGCGTGCATGAAGTGCATGCTAAAACACACTTAATCTAATCACCTCCGGAGACTGAGAGGCGTGTGCTCATATAAATGTCAAGTTGGGACATAATTTAGCTGATCTCTGGGGTTTATTGCTACTGCCAGACTCCCTGTTTATTTGATCTGGTGAAGCAAATGAAATGTGTCTCTTTGGTTCTAAACCAGGTAAGAGCAGGAGATTAGAATCTGTGAGTTTCTCATTTAGATAAAATAATCATACACCCAAGCCCTGATTTCAGGAGGCTGCCGGGTCCACTGTGTCTGCATCAGCGGACAACAGAAAGGAACCAAAGTCAGGTTGTCTTGACCTAGCCATTATCTATGAGTTGGGCTGTCTCCGTGACAACATTACTAGATGTAGTACGGGTAGTGGAGCAGAGGTTAATGAAAAAACAAAAACAAAATTGTACTTAAATCTGAGAGGGGAAAACTCTCTTTGCGTACAAGTGGCCCTGGTCATTATTCTCAGCCATCTGAGAGCTGAACATCAACTTTGGTGCATTTGAGGTGCTTAGGTAAGGAGACCTCATCCAGAAACACAATAGCCTCTGGTAAAGAAGACAGCTGTTGACCACATGCCAGGAAAATCAGGGCTCCATTATGACTGCCCACTGGGCTTAGAGAGTGCCTCTTGAAGAACGATCTAGGATATCACTGTCTACTGGGGTCACTTTGCCCCACAGGGGACATTTGGCAATGTCTGGAGACATTTTTGGTTGTTGTATTTGGGGGGGATGGGTGTTATTGGCATCTAGTGATTAGAGGCCAGGGATGCTACTAAACATCCTACAATGCACGGGACCGCCCTCCGCACCCCACAGTGAATTATCCTGGCCTAAAATGTCAGTAGTGCTGAGGTTGAGAAACTTCGGTCTAGTGAACATATATATTCCTTTTCTTTACATATAGGGTTTACTGAACTAAATGAATGAATAAAAAAAAAGAAGAGAGAGAGACTTGTCTCATCGTTCTAAACAAATGCAACTTATATGATAACTGGGATTATTAGTATTCTAGACGCACTGCAGAGACAAATTTTCAGCTGTGCACTCTTTCCATTATATCACTAAGCAGCAGAGCAAAAACATTATCCAGAAATTGCAGAGCATACATATCTTTCTAATGTCATGAAAGAAGTAAAAAAATAAAATAAAATAAAAAGCTTACAGAGGTCCTGTTCACAATATGAAAGAGACATATCCCAAAATTCAATTTGCAGCATCCTTAATCCTCTGCCCCTTAGAACACATTTTATGCATAGTTACAAATAGCTGTTCCAATCGTGTCAATATTTATAAGAACATATTTCAACTTCCTCTGTATGTAGACCTGGAAGGGAACGTTTTTAGTGTGAGGGGATATTGCGTAAAGCAGTTGATGCCTTGAAAATGGATCATTTCATAAAGTGGTGCTGTAAATATTTTTATTCAGTATGCCCAGTTTTGGTTGGCAGGTCCCCACACTGCTTCGCCTCTGCTGAGGCACGCACATTTCTTCTTCAGGCCCGGCCTCTGTAGAAACTGCATGTTGCATAAACAATCTGCATGTAGCATGGCAAAGACTTAAAATAACCTCCAAGGCATTCTGGTCATAGTTATAGGGAAATTAGTTCCCTTCCTGTGTAACCATCTTGTATAACTGACTTCTAAAATGGAATAGCTTTTTTTCTTTTTCATTTATTTTGATCCAGCATTTTGGTTTTAAGAGAAATTGTTTCTATTTAGCAACGACTGCTCTGTGGTATAAACCAGACATGCGTTTAGGTGATTTTTGGATGCTATTCTTTGATGAGAGAGTATTGATATTTTTTAGCTTTTTTCTTTTTTTTTAGGACTCTGGCACCTGCTGGCTTATTTTAATCCTAAAGACTAAGTTGGTGTGAAGTCAAACTGGAAATCTCTGAGGTGACCAGTGTTCCGTAATATCTTATGTGGAAAACAGCGTACCTGCAGTTACCTTCACTCTAATGATGTCCAATAGGGATCTAATTCTCGTGAGACTTGGGGCCAATTAAATGACGCAAACAGGAAGGCAGCAAAGCATGGTGATTAAAATGATGGTTTTAGAATTGTGGATATTGAGAAAGTTACTTAATTTAAATGAGCCTCAAGTCCCTTCATGTATAGAATGGAGATCCTAATACTGCACAGGTGATCATGAGGATTAATAAGGGCCCAATAAAGGGTAGCTTTGAGAAAATGAGAGATGCAGATGCCATTCAGTGGAGACCTTTTCTCCATTGCCTTCCTTCCTTACACTGATGAGAAATCTTGGTCAACAGTGAGAGCTGGGTACCAAGTCTTTCACGGTCTTCCCTTCCCTAAATCCACTGAGGAATTGGTTAACTTACTCTTGTTCCACTCTTGATGTGCAAATTCTTCTGGGCAGGAATCCTCAGCCTTCCAGGGACCGAAGTTCTGGCCTTTTTGCACATCCAGTTTCCCCATAACCTGAATGATTTCTCAGTGAGCTTAAATCAACCACTCTCCCCCCAAACTCCCCCCCGCCCCAGGCTTCTGAGTCCCAGGGTTCATCTCTGCTTCCTTGGCTCATACCAGAGCATTCCCAGGGGCAGATCATCTTTCTCATCATGGTCAGGTGGCGGGTTTTTTTTTGTTTCTGACATGATCAGAAATCTGGCAATTTTGAAAGATCTGCCTAACATCTGCTGACGCTCCCTTATGTTCCACTCTGCACTTCCAAGACCAGTTCTCTCTCCTGTTTCTCATCTTTTGTGGGTAACTGGTTTAGGTTGGCCCACGTTTGGACATGATTGATAATTGGAAGGCACTTCCCTAATTGGAAGCTTTGATTACCAGTTTTACTCCGTGTTGTCATTAAGGCTTGAAATCATTTCTTCTTGGTCACTGGAAAGATGGTGTGTATCCTATTTCCTTCAAAAGAGATAGAGGTAACTGCAACATTTTGACAGCAATCTACTAGATTATGAGCTTTTGGGACAGGAACAATGTTCAGTCCATCATTTCGTCCTCAGAGTCAACCATGTAGAAGGTGTGAAATAGATGCTTGCTAAATGAATGTAGGGAGATGTAGATAAATGAGTCCCTTATTTGATTTTGTACTTTTTTGAGATGTTGAGTGTTCTTTGGGGGAGGCATGGGGTAGGCAGGGTGATGAGGGAGACAGCAGGAGGGAGGTATCCAGCGGTCAGAACTCTGAGGCCTTACGTGCAGATGGAAGGCATACATGTATATTTAAGGCAGTTAGAATCTATGTGACAGGTGATGCGGAGCCACTGCCAAGATTTTAGCTGAAGAAGGATGTCTAGTTATTAGAGGGTATCAATATGTCTAATTATTTTTAAAGTTGCTTGAAATCCTCAAAAATACTCAGAGAAAATTAATATAAATTGTCCTTTAAAACAGTTTTATTTCTGTATAGTACCTTTTATATGTTATGTAATGAAAGAAATGAAACCAAGTAACCGAGTGTGGTGGGCATACATAAGTATGGATGCAGATTTTTTGGTACAATCTGATAGTTGGGCTTTTGGGCCTTCAAAGGAGTCACTTGTGAGAACTGAGGGCTGACTTCGTTCTAGGATGCCAAACTTGCTGTTGGGAAGTTGGGGGACTATGCATTACATTAGGGTACAGAGGGCACTTTGCTAATAGGAGAACCCATATGCAGGAAGATTGTATTGTATTTCTAATCATTCATTTCAGCAATTCTTGAATCTTATAAATCTTTATTTTAATCTAGACTGCAGCCCATCTGCACAGAAGACATACTAAAGCCGTTAAATGAATTCACATGCACACTCTTTAATTTATTATTGGTTGTAATGTTGACAGTATCGTATTTCATGTAGGGAGAAGAGTGTAATCATCACACTAACAATTTATGTACATGTGCCTTTTCAAGAATTAACAATTTTCTAGTTATGGCTAAGAATTATCTTAATACAAACATGTTATAAGACTTTATGCTCTTTGTTACTAATTACAGTTTTAGGAAGTAATTGACTTGGATTTCTCTGTATTTGCTTATACTTAGACTTTCAAACATACTACTTTTACCAAGAATATCATGTTTTACTACATTTTCTGTGAGGTTATAGGATGATGAATTGTTATATGAATAGGAAATAATCATTTTTGGTCATTTTTTACAGGCTCTGCAAAAATGCCGTTTGATGCAGTGTAAAGACTTTATTTTAAAGTTTTTTTTTCTCTCCCAAAGGTGGATCCAAAGGAGAGTAGATAAGATGATCTGGACAGCATCTTTAGACATTTTGCTTTGTTTGTGAGCCTGTATCAGTATGATCCACATATTTAATAGTGAAAGCTTTGATACAATGAAGGTTTTTTTCTATATAACTGGCCTCTAAAATGTTATTAAAGAAAATTATTTGTATTGAATACAATTTCCTTTCTACAAACATTTTATTTAAAATGAGATAAACAGTCTAAGCTACAGCTTACAGGAAACTGTCTAGAGCATGTCTGCACGGAAGACTCTCGAGATTGGCCTCTGATAAGTCTGGCTGTCAGGACCCAAGGGAATGATGCTGTCTAAACAATGACCTTGGGGGCTGCCTCTTGTCACAGGCTCCTGTCCCATTCTTCTGGCCACTCCTTGGTAGTGGGTCAGTCACTGAATGCCCGCCATAGCTCAGTTAGCAAACGAGATAACGAAACGTGTAGATTTTCGGTGTAAACTACACACATGTGGAATTCACGTTGATTTAATCCTTATCATTGCTTACTGTTCTAGCCAGCTTTACTCTCAGGCCCATCAGATCATTCTGAGTCTTTATCCTTCCTGCTGGTCTTCAGGTGCAACCTTGAGGGGCAACTTCCAGATCAAAACTGGGCTGAGCAGACCCACCTAATCCTTAACTGCCAGATCCTTTGGAATATCATGCCGAGAAAATCCTCAATTCATTCATTCATTTATTCATAGAGAAAAAAAAATACCTGAGCACCTGCTGTATGCTGGATATTGTGCTAAGTGCAGGGGTCCAACAGCAAAGAAGCCAAAGGCCTTCCCTTCAATGCCGTTCTCTGCTGAGAGCATTAATCCAGCCTCATTCTTTCAGCTTTCCTTTCTTTGTTCTGTTTGACTTATGGAATTACCTTGTCTCCTTTTTTGCTCCGGTGCACGCTACAGCCGTCCCCACACGCTGTGCTTCCTGTGGCAACTCAGTGCTGGCTCCACTCTGGCAGGTAGTTTATTACCTGCTCCATTTTATAGATAAGGCAGTAGAGAGCTCTTTTTTCTGCACTTGAGCAAAGTCTGTCTGCAGACATTAAAGCTACAAGCTGGGAGACAGAGGAAAGTGTTTTCCTGCATTTCAGGCCACAACATTTAGGCCTTTCTTAAAGTTCAGAAGAGCCCCAAACTGAGTTGTTCAAAAAACAATTTTCCAGGTATAATTAATTTTAGGTTTCAGGAAAATTACAAGCCTCATCCAGATATAACTTAATTGACCACTGGATGTCACTGTTGCTCCATATAAACAGTGTGGACCCAGCCCCTGGGCTCCAGGATTTGGGAGGTTTTGTGGGTCTCTTTTTGCATTTTTAACACATTCATTTTGTCCAATTTGCATTACAGTCACCTCAGAGCTTCTTTGAAACAAGGTTGGATTATAAATAAGCAACTCAACAAAGAAAGAAAATTCATCTTACCCAGAAGTGCCCGTGGTTGATGATCTGATTCAAGTGACCATGCTTGGGAAATCGCCCTCAGAATAACCTGAGGGAAAGCCATCATTTCCCCTTTGTCTGAACACCTAGATTGTTGAGAGTCTGTGCCACACAGAGACTTAGCACAGTCCTCATGGAACATAAGAGTCACACTTCAGCAATCACCTCTTCCAACATTCTGCCTAATGCAGGAATCCCCTCTGGGACCTGGATGAACAGCCACCTGCCTCTGTTTGAACACACCTAGAGACCACACTCACAGATTCACCAGGAGTGCTGGAATCCCACTGGAAGGGATAGAAAGATCTTTCTTCCACTCACGTTTTTGTTGTTCTTTCATGAATACTGTATGACGTTAAATATCTGTTTGCAAAGGATGCTGCAGGGGTTTAGAGGAAGGGGCTTGGCCCAGCCTAGGGGCTGTGTGAAGGGCCAATCGTGGGAGGTTCTGCTCCTGGACCAGGCTGAGTGGGGCCTGGGAGGGAGGCCGTGGGCCCTCGGGCCCCGCTTCGATCATATAACATAGTAGACACTCACTCTGGCTGCTCGCAGACACTGTGCTCTTTATGGAGATGCCCCTGGCAACCATAGGAGGAGTTTGATGAATTCAACAGTGGTTAAATTTAATTAATCTAATTCTCTCCCCCTAGAGCTATGTAAAGGTGAAATCCCATAATTGAATCCTGGTTTTGCACTGGCTTCTGATAGAGAACTGCAGGACCTCTGCTACGGAAAGGCTTCACATTTTAAAGTGAGCATTACCTGTTTCCAGTCTCTCACTCACAGCCATTCTTTCAGTGGAGACTACGACTCACGTGCCCGCGGGAGCCTCTCTCCGCCAACACTCATCCTCTCATTTAGAAACCCAAGCTCAGGACCTCCATCTGGAGACACACAAGATGGAAGAGATGAAGAACTCCCTGAATTTTCACAAGCCCCAAGGTCTTCCGAGTCAAGACGCTTTTTATCATTTACTAATGAGCACTTGGCTTTTTCTTTGGCTCATTTCTGGTTCAGACTTTTAGTGAAAAGCCTAAAATCACATAGAAGCTCTGGAATCCAACTTAATACTTAATGCTTAGCTGCGCTTCTCTTGGCAAATTACTTAACTTCTTTAAACGTCAGTTAACTCTTTTGAGAATGAAGACAACGATAATCGTAATATCAACTGTTCGGGGTTGTGTTAAGGATTAATGAGAATGCAGTTAGGGATGTGGAGCACAGTGCCTGAACAGGATACATGCTCCGAAAATGGTAGCTGCTAGTACCGAGGTGGATAAGATGACTCAAGAAAGAACAGAAAGAACTTGAAGTTGACATTGTAACTATAAATTTCAGAAGGGACTCGAAGAGCAAATAATCAGATCATGCATTCACTTGTGTAATGTGCATTTTTGGAAGTCTTTTGTCAGGCATGATACATGAAGGAAGACCCAGTCTCTGTGTTCAGAGAGCTAACGGTTGAGCGGCTGAGACATACCAACAGATAATTAAAATACACATGGTAGAAACAATGGCAGGAATATGGCCAGGAGGTAGGCAGTACCAAGTATAGAGACTCAAGTGTCCATGGATGCAAATTTAATGTAATAGATGCATCCAGTTAATTTGTTTTTATTTGCTGGATTCTGTTACTGCAAAATCCAGGAATCTGGACTCTGGTAAAGAGGTGGTTGTGTGAAACATGGTGTCATACAAGTCTACTGTGCCATTTCAGAACGTGCAGCTATTAAGTAAGCAACGTACCTGAAAGGCACTTTGAAAAAATGAGACTTTTATGTTCCTTAACCATATAAATGTTTATGTTCAGAGCAATAAAATTAAGATTGCTGGAAGACACCACAAGCACATTCACATTTCCAGTTGACAATACCTTTCCCATCTGAATATACTTCCTGTCATTTTTGTTGGGCTTTTACATAAATCACCACAATGTTTAAATCAGTTTAAGCTTTATATGAGTACAGACCATGTAGATTAAAAACAGAATGCAGAATCAATTTCCTTTTACTCAACTAATTATTGTAGTGGTGCTATTTAAATGGCACACCAGTAACATTTCCCCTCAGGGTACATCCTTCTTGACAAATGTTAAATGTTGAGCTGTCATTTTTATCTATCCCATCTAAAATGTTAATTGCAGCCAAGACTTCAGAATTTATTTACAAGCAGCGTATTTCTATAACTATTCATTTAACCGGTATTATTGAGTACCTACAGTGTACACAGTACATCAAACATAAAACTGAAAACGGAGGCCCTTTTTTCACTTGGCAAAGGTCAACATCATATTGTTTCAGTCAACCTGTTTCCTTAACATGATGCAGACAACATCTGCACAGAGACAAGGACCTAAACTGTGTGTTTCTTAGAACAATTGTGGAAGCTTATATGCATTGGAAGCCAAAAACCATTGAAGTCTTCCAGGTAGCAGGGAGCTTCCATCAAAAAAAAAAAACAGTGGGAAAAAAATCTGAGAACTTCCAACAAGTGTGTGCAATGAATAAGAAATATTGCTATGAATAGCCCACAGGACTTTTATTTATTTATTATTCACAAATAAAATTGTTTATATTTAATGTATACAATGTGATTTTTTTTTAAAAGATTGGCACCTGGGCTAACAGCTGTTGCCAATCTTTTTTTTTTTTTTTTCTGCTTTATCTCCCCAAACCCCCCCTATACATAGTTGTATATCTTAGTTGCAGGTCCTTCTAGTTGTGGGATGTGGGACGCCGCCTCATCGTTGCCTGACGAGTGGTGCCATGTCTGTGTCCAGGATCCGAACCCTGGGCCGCTGCAGCGGAGCACACGAACTTAACCACTCGGCCATGGAGCCGGCCCCCAATGTGATGTTTTGATATGCATACATTGTGAAATGATTATCACAAACTAATTAACATATCCATCACCTCCCATAGTTACCATTTTTTGGTATATATGCCCAGAACACTTGAGATCTACTCTTTTAGCAAATTTCTAGTATACAATACATTGTTATTAACTAAAGTCACCGTGTTCCACACTAGGTCTCTAGAACTTATTCCTTTTATAACTGAAAACTTCTACCCTTTGATCAATATGTCCCCTTTTCCCTGTCCTCCAGCCTCTGGTAACCACCATTTTACTCTGTTACTATGAGTTAGACTTTTATTCTCTATATAAGTGAGATCATGTGGTATTTGTCTTTGTCTGGCCTCCTTCACTTAGCATAATGTCCTTCAGCTTCATTCATGTTGTTGCAAATGTCAGGATTTCCTTCTTTTTTAAGGCTGAATAACATTCCATTGTTACATATATGCTACATTTTCTTTATCTACTCACCTGTTGATGGGCACTTAGGTTGTTTCCATATCTTGGCTACTGTCAATAATGCTGCAATGAACATGTGAGTGCAGATGTCTCTTTAAGATAGTGATTTTATTTTTTCTGGATATATACCCAAAAGTGAGATTGCTGGATCGTATGGTAGTTCTAGTTCTAATTTTTTGAGGAACTTCTGTACTGTTTTCCATAACGGCTGTATCAATTTACATTCCCGCCAACACTGCACAAGGATTTCCTTTTCTCCACATCCTTGCCAACATTTATCTTTTGACTTTTTGATAATAGTCATTCTATCAGGTGTCAGGTGATATCTCATTGTGGTTTTGATTTGCGTTTCCCTGATGATTAATGATGTTAAGTACTTGTTGAATACTTTTCATCTTGAGTACTTTTTTTTGAGGAAGATTAGCCCTGAGCTAACATCTGTTGCCAGTCTTCCTCTTTTTGCTGAGGAAGACTGGTCCTGAGCTAACATCGTACCCATCTTCCTCTGCTTTATAAGTGGGACTCCTGCCACAGCATGGCTTGCCAAGCAGTGTGTAGGTCTGCACCCAGGATCTGAACCTGTGAACCTGGGCCGAGAAAGCAGAACGTGCAAACTTAACTGCTATGCCACTCGGGCGGCCCCCATGTTGAGTACTTTTTAATTGGGTTATTTGCTTTTTTGCTATTGAGTTGTATAAGTTCTTTATATATTTTGGATATTAACTCCTTATCAGATATATGATTTGCAAATATTTTCTCCCATTCAGTAGTTGCCTTTTCATTTTGTTAATTGTTTCCTTTGCTGTGTATGAATATTTTAGTTTGATGTAGTCCTAATTGATTGTTTTTGCTTTTGTTGCCTGTGCTTTTACTATCAGTTCCAAAAAATCATTGTCAAGACTGATGTCAAGGAGCTTACCCCCATGTTTTCTTCTAGGGGTTTTACAGTTTCAGATCTTATGTTTAAGTCTAATCTATCTCGAGTTGACTTTTATGAATGGAGTAAAATAAGGGTCCAGTTTCATTCTTTTGCATGTAGATATCCAGTTTTCCCAACATAATTTATTAAAGAGACTATCCTTTCTTCTTTGTATATTTTTGGCATCTTTGTTGAAAGTTAGTTGACCATTCATGCATAGGTTTATTTCTGGGCTCCTTATTCTGTTCCATTGGTCTATGTGTCTGTTTTTAAGCCAGTACCATACAATTTTGATTACTACAGCTTTGTAATTTAGCTGGAAGTAAGGAAGTGTGATGCCTCCAGCTTTGTTCTTCTTGCTCAAAAATACTATAGTTATTTGGGGTCTTTTGTGGTTCCATACAAACTTTAGGATTGTTTTTTCTACTTATGTGAAAAATGCCATTGCAATTTTGATAGAGATTGCCTTAAATCTGTAGATCACTTTGGGTAGAATGGACATTTTTAACAATATCAAGTCCTCCAGGCCATAAACACGGGATATCTTTCCATTTATTTGTGTCTTTTTTGATTTCTTTTATCAATGTTTCGTAGTTTTCAGTGTACAGATCTTTCAGCTCCTTGGCTAAGTTAATTCTTAAGTATTTTATTCTTTTGTTGCTACGATAGCAGCAAATGGGATTGTTTTCTTAATTTCTTTTTCATATAGTTTGTTGTTAGCGTATAGAAACAACTGATTTTTGTAAGTTTATTTTGTGTCTTGCAAGTTTACTAAATTCATTTGTTAGTTTTAACAGTTTTTTGGTAGCATCTTTAGGGTTTTCTATATCATGAGACAACTTTATTTCTTTTTTTCAAATTTGGATGTGTTTTGTTTGTTTTTCTTGCTTAATTTCTCTATCTAAGACTTCCCATACTATGTTGAATAAAAGTGGAGAGACTGGGCACCCTTGTCTTGTTCCTGATCTTAGAGGAAAAGCTTTCAGCTTTTCACCTGTGAGTGTGATGTTAGCTGTGGACTTGTCATATATGTCCTTTCTTATGTTGAGATACATTTCTTCTACTTCTATTTGTTGAGAGTTTTATCCTGAAAGGATGTTGAATTTTTTCAAATTCATCTATTGCGATGATTATATGACTTTCGTCCTTCATTTTGTTAATGTGGTGTATCACATTTATTGATTTGTGTATGTTGAACCATCCTTGCGTTCCAGGGATGAACCCAACTTGATCACGGTGTATAATCCTTTTAATGTTCTGTTGAATTTGGTTTGCCAATATTTTGTTGAGGACTTTTGCATCCACGTTGATCAGGAATATTGGCCTTTAATTTTCTTTTCTTGTGGTGTCCTTGTTTGGCTTTGATATCAGGGTAATCCTGGCCTTATAAAATGAATTTGGAAGTGTTCCCTCCTCTTCAATTTTTTGGAACAGTTTGAGAAAGATTGGTATTAATTCTTTAAATATTTGGTAGAATTCACCAGTGAAGCCATGTGGTCCTGGACTTTTCTTCATTGAGAGATTTTTGATTACTGATTCAATCTCTTTACTTATTATTGGTGTGTTTAGCTTTCTATTTCTTCATGATTCAGTCTTGGTATGTTGTATGTTTCTAGGAATTTATTTCTTCTAGGTTATCCAATTTGTTGGTGTATAATTGTTCATAGTAGTCTCTTATGATCCTTTGTATTTGTGTGTGTCAGTTGTAATGTTTCCTCTTTCATTTATGATTTTATTTGAGTCCTCTCTTTTTTTCTTTGTCTAGCTAAAGGTTTGTCAATTTTGTTTATCTTTTCAAAAAAACAACTCTTTGTTTTACCAATCTTTTGTATTATCTTTCTAGTTTCTATTTTATTTATTTCTGATCTGATCTTTGTTATTTCCTTCCTTCTATGAGCTTTGGGCTTAGATTGTTCTTCCTTTTCCAGTTCCTTGAGGTGTGAGATTAAGTTGTTTATTTGAGATCTCTCTTTTTTCTTAATGTAGACATTTATTGCTATAAACTTCCTCCTTAGAACTGCTTTTGCTGCATTCCATAAGTTTTGGTATGTTTGTATCCATTTTTGTTTGTCTCAAGATATTTTTTGATTTCCCTTTTGATTTCTTTTTTTGACACATTGGTTGTTCAGGAACGTGTTGTTCAATCTCCAATTATTTTAAATTTTTCATTTTTACTCCTGTTATTGGTTTCTAATTTCACACCATTATGGTCAGAAAAGATACTTGGTATGATTTCAATCTTCGTAAGTTGGTTAAGTCTTGTTTTGTAGTCTAACTTATGATCCATCCTGGAGAATGTTCTATGTATGCTTGAGAAGAATGCGTATTCTGCTGCTGTTGGATGGAATGTCATTAATATGTCTGTTAGATCCATTCAGTCTAAAGTGTAGTTCATGTCCAACATTTCCTTATTGATTTCCTATCTGGATATTTATCTATTGTGAAAGTGGGGTATTTAAGTCCCCTACTATTATTGTATAGTTTCCATTTCTCCCTTCAGATCTATTGTTATTTGCTTTATATATTTAGATGCTTCTGATGGGTGCATATATATTGGGTGCTTATATATTTACTGTTGTTATTTCCTCTTGATGATTTGGCTCTTCTATCATTATATAATAACCTTCTTTGTCTCTTATTACAATCTCTGAATTAAAGTCTATTTTGTTCTAATATGAGTATAGCTGCCCCTGCTCTCTTTTGCTTTCCATTTGCACAAAATATCTTTTCTCATCCCTTCACTTCCAGATTATATGTGTCCTTAAAGCTGAAGTGAGTCTCTTATAGGTAGCACATGGTTGGTTTTCTTTTTAATCCATTTAGCCACTCTATGTCTTCTGATTAGAGAATTTAGTCCATTTAAATTTAAAGTAATTATTGATCAGCCTGCAGAACTTTTTGAGGAGAATGGGCTTTACGTTATGAAAACCCTCCGGTGAGCAACTAGATGTGTCTGATATACAAAGGGAGGACAAAAGCTGAACTTAGCCATAGTGGCTAGAGAGAGGGGGCTGGACTTTGCATAACAAGGAGATTGAGAATGTGGTGGTTTCTAAAACCAATCTGGGATGGAAGATTCATTCAAGGAAAAGAGGAAAGGAGAAGGGAGGAGAGAAAACAGGGAGAGAGCATTGTGGCTGGTAATCCTGTGCCCTGAGAGAACAAGGGGAAATCTTTCATGGGGGGAGGTCAAAGACTTGTGAAAACAAAGATGTCCAAGGCTTGATTTGAAATAAAGACTCCTTCTTTCAGCAGTCAACATTAATACCAATGCCTTGTGTAGGTAGTTTTTTTTTAATCAAGGAAGAATTTTGCCACTAGAACAGCATTACACAGGACCAGGGTGACATGAGCAAGACCTGGGGGAGAACCATAAACTAAGCTAGTTACAGAGAGGCTCTGGATTACATACAAACAGGTTGATTAGTTCTACTGAATGCTGGAGGTTGGCTTTGGACTTCTGCAATCCATAGAACGTAGGTTGGAATCTCTCTAACCTAGAGCTTAAGGGAAATACAGACTTACCCACCTAATATTTGGAGAACACAAAAATGACAAAGTTACTCCTCCATGATGGTTGACCCATTTAGACACACTGGGTAATGGCCACTATTTATCACAACACTAGAGAGAAGTCACATGTTGGCGCAGGAACTGACTGATAAAACACTTCTGTTTACTAAACAGCAGTGCCTATGGCTTCTACTTCTATGGCAGCTCGGAAAAATAGAAGTCAGTAAGTAAAAATTCACAAAATGGAAGAGAATCAATTCTATGCTAAACCATCCATTATAAAATATTTCTTCAAATTTCTCTACTTATTATGAATCTTATAAAAACCAAGACTTTAAAATATTTATGTAATTACATTTCTTATTTTAAAAGTCCTATTAAACTCTCACGTATAAAATATCTCATTAAGGGCCATATTTATGTTAAGGTTAAAGGTGGGAAATGAAGCAAGGCATTATTAGTGAAAAAACTCAAAGCACCTAAATTGTTTTTTTTAATTGAAATGGTGTACAGTGTAGTCTGATAACACTGAGATACCCAGTGAAGCTGATCTGATATTCTTTGTCTTAGCTAAGACCTCACACTGAGAATAAAAATTCATTTGAATTTTATCTATTGAAATGAATAAACAATTTAAAATAGAAAAAAAGGCACCTCAAAGTTGGTTATGTCTAATAAGTGACGGGTAGCCACCCCCAAATATACTACTTTGGCAAAGAATAATTTTGGGCTGAAGGCGGTTGAGAAGAAGAAGATAGAAGCAAAGCTCTCTACTCTCCCCTATTTGCCTAAAACCAGGGCATAAATTCCTAAAGGTGTTCCCACCCTCTTCTCTACCAGGAAGGACAGAAGTCAGTCACTGGAGACAACCCTAGATCTTCGTCAGCGTAGAGATCGCACCAGTGGCATCTACACACCAACCTTTACTAACTGGCCCTTACCTACTGTTAGTTTCCCTATGCAGTTCCCTATATAGTTGCCTTCCTACAATTTGCCCCTCCTAGAAGCTCAAAGTTCTGTTCTTTTGTCTTTCTTTTGTCTCGAAAAAATTATTATTCTTTGGCAAGATGCTAAGTTCCAGTTCTAACCACCCCTTTGAGTTAGTCATCTCTGAGTACTCCTGCAGGTATGTGCGATGCACATGCTAACAAACCTCTGTTTGTTTTTCTCTTGCTAATCTAGCTTTTGTCAGTCTAATTTGCAGAATCCCAGGCAATGAATCTAAGACAGGTAGAGGAAAAAGAATTTTTCGCACCAGTTACGTAAGTAGGTTGTTTAGGTTCTGTTTTATATGAAAGAAAGTATACGTGATAAAAGTAACACATTTGCTATGAGTCTTGAAAAAGAAGCTAAAGTGTCCAACTAATATATCTTTGAGAAATCTAATTCAGTCGCTCTTATTTCCTAAAAAGAGAAACGTTTTCTAGTTTGAACTAGGTTGTTTACATTGTGGTGTTAGTTTATGTTACAAAATTAGTAAAACACACACACATTAAAATCAGAACATGTGGAATGACTACTTTTTGAAAGCATCTATTCTTATTTCCCTGCCCCCTGTGATAACAAATAGAAGGCAGGTGTCCATGTTATGGACACAGGCGGCCTATGCAATCCACCATGGCAAACAGCAGGTGGCGGACCAGAGGGCAGGGCGGGAGTGCCATCTTCCCAGCGTTTTTCCTTTGAAGGCCACAGCTGTCCTATCAACTTTTAGAGGCCCCAGGTCTTGAGAAGAAGGTACTTTGGACCCTCGGTCCTTTTCTCTTTCTCTCTCTGGTTTGAGAAAGTGGTGACAGAGGAAAATAAAAAGGAGAGAATTTGAGACGTTCCACAGGGGCAGAGTAGGTGAAATTTTTGCTCAGTTGTTCATGGTTTCTTTTTCTTTCTTCTTTTTAAAAATTCCACAGATAAAATGAATGTCACAATAGTTATTTTTCAATTCTGCTTAAACATTATAGTATTCTGGATTTACTTTTAACACAGAGAATCATTTCAGCAGATTTGAAAGTCTCTTTAAAACTTGACTTCCATTGTTTGAATAACAGCTCAACTATGCAGACACACACACTATTAATTTGGACATAACCTTGGGTATTTGCCAAAGTGTAGCACTTAAAAAAAATTACACACATACGCAAGAAATTCTAAGGAGAACTGTCATTTTAACAACCATTTGAATGACTTTTCATAATTTACTGAATGCTTTCTGTTATATTATTTACTGTGGTGAGTTTGACTATATGGGGTTTGTCCCTTTGGATAGGACCATCTCCCAAAGTGGGCAATGAAGAAATTCATGAAAGAAGAATTATCTTGGCTATTACCAAATAGAACTGTCTAGGTGTAAAATGAAAAATCATATGCATATATGTGCATGTGATTTACACATATTTATTTGATACCAACTACATATAGAATTAATATACATATATTAATGTAATTAATATACATTATAATTCTGTAATTATTATAGAATTATAATTAATATACATATAACACACGTACATGCATTATCTCTATTTCTCTGTCTATCTATCCATTTATCTAAAATCTCATAAGCAAGGACTAAAGTCTCCTTTGGGGAAGCACAGGAGGATCCATTACTCACCCCATGGTTGGATTTAAGGAAAGCCAACTCTAGGTAAAATTCTGAGGGTAGAGTGTGGTTCTGCCCCTCCTCATCTCTCTTTCCTGAATCTCTTGCCCCTTTTAGTGCTCCCTACACATCAGGTGCTCAAGCCTTAAGCCATTGCTATTTAGGAAAGAAAAGATCTAACCCAAGGAATTTTTAATTTCATGTGCCCAAACCCCAAGACACATCGGAGGGCTTCAGGGAGGTTTTGAGGCAGCTTCCACGCCTGGCCTTTAACCCATTTCCCACCATTCCCTTTCTGCAGGCTCAATGCCTAAGAGCGCAGTGACCTTGGAAGCAGTATGTTGAAGATGGCAGAGCCTGAATCCCTGTCTAGAGGAGAGCTGCCTGCTGAGCAGGAGCATCTATTTTGGACTTTACATGAGTGAAAAATAAACTTCTGTTGTGTTTAAGCCACTGTACATTCTGGGGTGGTTTCTTATAGCAGCTAAATTTATACTAATTAGCCACAGGCTTTGTAGCTTTCATTAGATATGCAAAGAAGCCTATAACCATAGACAGTTAGGAACCCTTGAATCATGTTCTAGAAGGGTAGAAGTTGTAGAATGTTTCTGCTGGAAGCAACCTTTGAGATTTCTTAGCTAGAGTCTGGGACATGATGGATTTGTGGGCAGAGGGATGAGGGAACAGTAAGAAGTGGAAGTGGTCCATGCGTGGTGGGTACGATGACAAATGTCCTCTCTAGGAAATCCTTCAAGCCTCCTCTCATGTGAACACCTATTCCTGAAGAAGGCATTTGCATCTAGCCCAAATACCTCATCTTTTACTGAAGCCCAGCTGGAGAAAGGGCTTACCCCAGGTCCCGGTAGTCGGCATCCCTGATACGCTAACTCAAGCTGTAACATTAGTGACTTGTATACTGTTCCTCCCATAATATTTGCATTTTAAAGGAGACCTGAAGAAAAGGAAATTTCTGAACTCCAAATTCTGTTTTAAGCTGTATGTCTCCACAATAGCAGTGTTTCAGGTGGTTTGGACCTGGGTGCAAAAGACATTCTTAGATTTCGGGGAACCCCTACAATCACAATATTAGGTACCTGCCTATTCTGCCTATGTGTAGAGCCATTCATGAGGATGGAGAGTCACATAGTGGAAAAAGAGTGAGTTCTCCATGTAGCTCGAAGCAGACAGAGATAGTCTGATATATTGGGGTTACTGTTTTGGAACAAAAGGGGCAAAATGTTTTGAGATCCGGAGAATTGTATACATCCCCAAGCAGCCTTTGAGGAGGCCTTTGACAGGGGATCATATTATTTTTCACTAGCTAAGAATAAAGTGATTTTGGCTATAATATTTTTAGGCCAAAATTTTAATTAGCCATACCGTTAGTTCATATTTTCTTTTGAGAGCTTAATAACTGATTGTGCAAATGAATCTCCCTAAAATTGCATTAACAGAAGGTTTTCATATTCTGCTATAAATTAAGCAGTACAGAGGGCACCTTTATTTCCTTTCATTTCCTTCTTAACACACACATTGGTAGACGTCAGGATTTATATGACTCATTACCTCATTTCCTGCGTAGGCTTTTCCTACCCATTTCCTTCTTCAGTTTTCATAACGTTTTTTGATGCCTCGGAGCCACTGGCTATTTTCAGGCTACTTTTACTTCGGGATTTGAGACGGTACCCAGAGCCCAGTAGTTTTGGGTGTCGCTCTGATTAACACCTTCCTCTCACGGCTTCTAATCCTGAAAACGCTGTGGCCATTTGGAAAATCAGGGTCCTGATGTTAACTAGCCGCAGGAGAGACGAAATGATGTTCCCCGGCAGCGGCAGCGTGTCTCTGGAAAATAGCAAAGCTGCAAGAAACAAACATGTAAATTCAGTGGAAGAGGTTCAATGAGTTAATGAGGGGCTAAATGGGCAAAGATTTAAGTGGGGGGATGTGGGTGTCAAGGGAAAGGATGACACCATTTTTCAGGTTGGCAATCAAGGCATTAAGCTTTTAGGAGCGCCAAGAACAACAGTTGAAACTATAGAGAGCCCCACCAGCAGTTCTGACCTTTATCTCCAGGGTCCAAACCCAGACTAGAGTCTTATTTAGCTGAGGAGAAATCTAGAGCTTTGCAACATACTGGCAGGCATTAAAAAAACCAAAAAAATAAAACCAACCAGTAAATAAAAGAGCCTTTTAAAAAAAAAATCACAAAAGTTAAATAGGAGTAACATTTATATAACCTTTTGGGGTTTCTGTTTCCCAATTTCTCACTTTTTTTTTCTGCTCTCTCTATACCATCTTACACTTGATTCTTTTCTATGACCTTCTTCTTACTTCCTTTTGGTTTTCTTATCTGTTTATGGTCCCTCAAGCCCTTTAGATGCATCTTTTTTACATTTTCTATATTTTTATTGTTTTTTATTATAAAAGAATTGCATACTTGTTATGTAAACAATTTCCAACAAAGCAAAATGCATAAAGAATCTCTCATGCACCAAGATTTCTTCTATGCGTTTTATATAGATGTGTGTGTTTATGTGTGAGTCAAACCACATATAGACACACAAAATTTTTTTAGCAGAGAAAGGGTCATATGTACAATTCCACCTCTTGCCTTTTTTACTTACTCATATATCTTCTTACATTTCTACAATGCATTTATGTAGGTGGTGTGTCTTGCTACATAGACTTTTATTTTAAAAATTCCAGCATGATTTTTTAATCCCTGATCGGAATACTTGAAGCTGTATGTCCAATCAGATGCAAGTACTTGCTGTGATTTATAAAATAGGATTTTATTTATAAGCATAGCTTGCATGTTATATTGGCTTATTTCTTGGTGCACTATTTTGGACACATAATCAACGTTTCTTTCTGCTCTTACCATTATTCCTATTTTAATCTTTTGTTCATTCAAATAATTGCTCTTTCTTTTTTTCCTCTTTAAGTCTTTCTTGTGATTAGCTCTTTTTTTCTTTTTCTCAGACCATTTTTCCCTGTCTACTGGTTTGAAAGTTATATACACCATTCCATTGTTTACCCCAGAAACTTTAACAAGTGTGTACAACTTAACAGTCTGCATTTATCTCTTTGCTGTCCTTTCAGACACTCAAACCTAGGATGGCTGATGCTGCTTGTCCCCTTCTGACTTCCATGCTATTCCTCTTTGGTATTTTTGACTCCATTTTGATTGTTTCTTAACCCCACAAATTAGACATTTTATTGTTTTATGCAGCTAAAGACTTTTTTCCCCCCTCACCATTCTTCTTGCCTTCTTGCATCCCAGACCCTACTCTGGTATAATTTTCATTCTTCATGAAATATATGCTCTAGACTTTCATTTTGTGACTGTCAGTTGGTAGGAAATGCCTCAGTAATATTCTTCTTTTGGAAAATACATTTATTTGCCCTTATTCTTGAGAGCCTTTAAAATTCTGGATTGAGAGTTATTTGCTGTCAGTTAATTGAAGATATTCCACTGTCTTCTGGCTTTCAATGTTGTCCGCTATAAATTTAATTGTAGGTAAACTATCTTTTCCCCGTGGTTTCTTTTAAGATCTTTGCTTTGTTTTTGGTATCCTTCTCTATGATGTGATTAGTGAATTTTATTTTTATTTATCCTTCTTGAGATTCACTGGGCTTCCCAAATCTGAAGGACGGTTGATATTTTCCATTTCTAGGTACTTACGTCTCCCTTGTTTTCTCTAATTTCTTTTTCTGAAACTGATTGGATTTATTTTAGATCTCATTCTATCTTCCATGTCTTTAGCCTTTAATTCCTTTTTCATATTTTCCTTATTGTCACTTATTTCTGTGCTGCATTCTTGGAAATCTATTCATCTTTCTCTTCAAGTTTCCAAATTCTTTCTTCAGTTCTTTTTAAACTGCAGTTTTATCCATCTATTGGTTTTTTTTTTCAATTTCACGTTTTAGAAGCTCTATTTAGTGGCTTCCTAAACCTATTGGTATCTTTGGTAATAACTTAATCCTCAACGTAATTTTGTAAACATTAAAAAAGATTTCTCTAAACATGTAAACATATTTAGTTTCTGGTCACTATCCTACTATTCCCATATCTGCAGGTTTGTGGTTCCCATATTTACTGTTTGCCGTTTCTGCTGACTCCTGCTTGTGGTAGTTTGTTTTTTCAGGTGTCTAGTAATTGTAAACTTACGTTGTTTGCAATTTTATTTGTTCTTTGTGGTCAAAACCGCGTTTTGCCAGAGAGGATTTGTGGATTCACCAGCCAAGACCATTTTAAAGTGAATTTTTAGCTAGAGTTTTCTTAGGCTCCAGAAGTAATGAATTCTGGCCCCAAACATGCACGGAAATGGGCTTATGGCTGGGAATTATTAGGGGAGAATTTCCTTTTTTATGCTCTAAGGAGAGACAAGGCTGAGACGTACACATATCCCCACCATCTCCTTCTCAGAAGACTTTTTAAAAAACAAACTCACCAAGGGTATCACTTTTGGGAGGCTTGACTTTAAGATATGTCCTCTGCCTTTCTTGGCCCCAGATTTTGTTTCCTTTCTTGCCATCTGTGGGTGGGTAAGACCCACGATCTAAGCACCCAGGAATGTGCATATATCCCCTCTGCAAATGTTGGACCCAGAACTTGGTTACCTCTCTAAATTTGAGATTTCTCACTGGTTACAGCTTTAAGGACTCCCACTTCTTTCTCAGTAGCTTAGCTTTGCATTTCAAAGATGCTTTTGACCACATCAAAATTAAAAACTTCTGTGCATCAAAGAATGCTATCAACTGAGTGAAAAGGCAACCCATGGAATGGGAGAGGTGTTTGCAAATCGTATATCTGATAATTTATAAAGAATATGTGATATATATTATAAATATGTATGTATATATATGTGCACTTCTACAGTATATATAAAGAAGAAAGAACTCCTACAATTCAGCAACAAGAAAACAAACAACCTGATTAAAAATTGGCAAAGGACTTTTCCTTTGTGTTTATCATGTCTAGTGGGCACTCAATTTTAGCTGCATATGGATAACCAGCCAGATTCCGACACTATGGAAACCAAGACAATAACCTAGGAATTCAACGTCTTGTGTGCTGAGTGGTTCATATTGTTCCCTTTGCTCTTTGATCATCCTAGGTATTATTTCACATCACGTTAATTACACATTTCCTGATGATCTTTGATAGTACCAACTCTCCAATTCTTCCTTTGAAGAATAGATCCATATTTCATATCAGAAAAGCATGGATAAATTTATGCATCAGAATAATTTGACTTGAATTCTTATCACCTTTTGCGTGTGTATGTGTGTAGGTGCTTCATTCATTCGTTCACTTACTGTTGTATACTAGGCACTATCCAGGCATTAGAGATACAGAGGTGAAAAAGGCAAATTTCCTGCCCAAATTCTAACAGGGAAGAGATAATAGTCATATCAGCAAATTAATAAACAAGGTAGTTTCAGGTAATAAGATCATGAAGAATATGAAACTGGGTAATGGGACAAAGTGTGACAGGGAGACCGGGCTGCATTGGCTTGGGGGTCAGGAAAGGAGTCTCTGGGGATGAAATCTGAGCTAAGGCCTGATATTGGTGACCAGGAAACTGTGCAGATAGTTGGGGGAAAAGCTTTTCATGAAGAGGGAATAATAGCAAGGGCAAAGAACCTGAGATAGGATTAGTTTGATTATCTAAATCCTATCAGAGAACTCTAAAATCCAAGTAGGCAAAGATGAATTTGGTGAACATTATCCTTATTGTATGTGAATTCTTAAAAAATGTATTTATGAAATAAAAATAGCCAGATCATCCACTTAAATCAGCAGCAACTAATTTTCAACACTGAAATCAGTTAGCATTTTCCTCCACCATTTCAGTCACTTTACGCCACTGAAGAATACTTCTTTCACTACTTGCTATAGCGTACATGTATTTCATAGGTAAACTATAAGGGCTACCATGGTTTTGCTTAGGGCTTGATAGTGATGACTGAAAATATACTTAGCATTGTGTATGGATAGCGCATTCTAGTCTTTGTGCATAATTCAGGTGTTTTGAGTAGTTGGAAGACCTGAACTTTCCATTTTGGGTATATCACTCAAATTTATCATATGATTGCAAAATATCACTTCCTTTTTATGCTTTATAGACAAAAGGCACAGGCGTACTCATGGAGATGGCATATAGAAATATCAGGCAATTTGCCAGTTCAACTTTTCTGTCATTGGAAACGAATAATAAACCCTATGTTCATATTCTGTTTTTCTGATTTCTATACCACCCAATTAGTGCCCCATTTAATCTGCTCACCTGTTGTTGCTTTGTTCTGAATTTCATGGCTCTGTTGTTTTAAACTCTCTCTTGCATACATCGTCAGAGTGAGGCGGATTACTGCAACCCCTTGGTTTTGGGGAACTTGGAACACTGCCACTGTGTCTGCGTTGCCTACATCAAAAGAAGAGTAGGTCCTCTATTTTATTTTCTCCCCAGCATGTGATTTGTTATTGATGACACATGCATAGGGTGCTTTCTCCATTAGGCTGGCTGATCCCTCTACTGTGGTATTAATGTCACTGTCACCATGCTTGGAACTATAGTTTCTTAGGCGACTCTAGCATGGGGAAATGAGCTTGTACTTTTCAATGTGTCTGAAATAGCTCCACACTGGCAGGTGTTCCTGCATGCTTGCTGATGTCATGATGGGGCTCATATAAAGCCCGGGAAATTAAAAGAAAGGAGAAAATGTTAGCTGAGGCTCCAGAAGGAGAAATTATAGAGGCAGACAACAGGAAATTTTGAAAAAAGAGCTCACCAATATATTAACTTTCCTGTTAGGTCTGATCTGCCCCTCTGGCCCCCAATAGGCAGGTGTTCAAAACTCAAACTATTAAACGTGAGAAAATTCAATATTGATAGGTATTTTTTCATGTGCTCATTTACAAAGTAAAGCAAATGTACAAACAAAAAAAACAAAATAAATTAAGGTAGTCTTCTCCCCCCCCATCAAAAAATGCATATCACAGTGTTTACTTGGTAGACCAATTATTTTAAAAACTGGATTTCAAGGAAAAAGTCACTCTCTGACAGAGACCTTACATGACAAGTTCCGTTCCACAGTGGATTAAAATGGTTGAGAGGAGATGCTAACATAACTTCAACTACAGCAGTGTGAACACACCACTGTAATAATTCATTTAGAATGATGACACCTGAGACCTAATTTAAAAGTCCTAGATGAATACCAGTCTCACATTCAACCCTGAGGGCTGCTGCAAACATACCTAAGAAAGTCTAAGAACCATAGTGAGTCTAATTGAATTGGACTTAAACAGACCATTGAGATGGCCTCACTGAGCTCTGGGGAATTCATATTGTCTATACTGTATCAGAATCACAGCTTGAACTGAATAACTGGTTACATTCAATCATGTTACTGTAACTCATGCTTGAGGTAAAGGGGAAACCTTTTGCTATCAGCAAGACTGGATGGAAAACAATTTCAAATCACTTTAAACCCAGTTGGCAACTACTTTGCCAATTATGGAATCCAGTGGGAAAGGTGTGTGCGAGGGCTCAGGACTAAATGATTTATGTCAGGCATCTGGGCCTCCCGAGGAATGCAGGAGAGTGTGCGGAGGAGGGGCATGTGGCTAATTATTTCTCCTAAGAATACTTGAGCTAGGTAATTTGTGCTTGCAGATGAGTCACAGTGCAGGCTGGATAAAAGGTGAGGTAAGCACACAAAGTCCTAAGATCCAATTTAGAAATGGATAAAGAGGGAGCGGAAGGATTCAATACACTTTCTCATCTCCTCACTCAGAGACATTTGGAGATATAAAATATAAAGAGCAAACCTAGTTCTCTGTTCTAACGGGCAAGTTGGGATCAAAGTCTGTAATTTGTACCACAGATATTGCATTGGCTGCTTTCTGACACAGAGTTACTGACACAGATGACACACTATAACTCATCAGATGAGCAAGTGTGAATCTGGGGCCTTTTATAGGGACCCTCTCTCTTTTTTTTTAAAGTCCTAATTTATTTTTGATGACTTTGGTAGTAGAGATGAGAATTCCTATACTCCCCAATGCCTTCTAAAGAAGACTGTCACCATTCTCTGGGATTCAAGTATGAAACCGTTCAGCTGAGAAATGATCCTGAAAGTTACCGCAAGAGAGATGTTGCCCCACCCCACCCCAAACAAAATTAAAATGATGATGGAATTCCACTATAGTGACTTACAGTGGAGGCACACAGGCTTATTGAATAGTCTTTTCAGATCTTTTCATTATCTAAAGGATTTTAAAGGTGTTTTAGTAATCTGGAAGTGATTATCAATGCTGTAATTATATTAAATCCGGCACTGGGGCTCTTGTTAAAACCTCATGTGAGGGTGTTGGTATAAGGCTGGCACTCTCTTGCTTTCTCCCCTTTCCTCTCTTTTAGCAGCTGCCTACCATCATTATAGCTAATACAGTGGATTAAACTTTTGGGCTGGCTGGCGGCTCCGAGTCTCTCTCTAATGGTTTCCATTGTGCACATCCCTAGAAAACACTTCTGACCAATGAACCCCTAACTGCAAATGACACAGGCAAGCTTCATTGAAAATGACACCACTGGAGGGAACCTTGCACTCATTTGGGATATTTCCTCACTGGGGAAAGAAGGCCATTTCAACAGTTACACCAAAGGGATATTGTCATGTGGCATTTACTTTTCTAAGATGCTGAACAAAGCTGTGGGGGTAGAGTGTGCTCCTACCTACTAACTAGGTACTTAGCTGTGTGATGTCCAAATAAGACTCCCAGCATGCCCATAAAAAAATTTGAGAAATAGCGGTCTTCTCAGTTCATCCTCATACAGAATGGGGAAGATGGATGTCAGACAATCTAAACGCAATCATGATCCTTGCCTGGAATCAGTCTTGTTTAATCACAGAG
Organism: Equus quagga; assembly: GCF_021613505.1. Taxonomy (NCBI): domain Eukaryota; kingdom Metazoa; phylum Chordata; class Mammalia; order Perissodactyla; family Equidae; genus Equus; species Equus quagga. Next base: position 47,771,868 of record NC_060275.1, on the reverse strand, counting down.
ATTGTGACAAATGGGAGTTAAGTACTGTCAGAAAGTAGGAGGGTGGCATGGAAAGGACCCTGGGACTGGTTGTCAGGAGAGCTGGATTCTCATTCTTGGCTACAACCAAAGATATAAGGTGGCTTTGGGTGAATATCTTCACTCCTGTGGGTCCCCGTCAGCTTCCTCTGGAAAAATGAAGGGAGGTAGACCAGATGGTTCAAACTAATTTAACAATTGTTCATTTAGTGCTCAAGATGTGTGCTAGGCAATAGGGAGATCACTGGAATAAATCAGACAGTCCATGTCCTTTTGGATCTTATAGTATAGCAAGTTAGACTAAGATTAAAAAAAAATAATTTTAAGGTGACACATTTTAGGACGTGGGAAGTGTATGGTGCTGTGGGAAGATGTGACCTAGTTTGAGGAGTCCAGGAAGGCTTCTTGAGGCAAGTTGTTTTGCTGAGACTGAAGATAAGGAAGTTTAGGTTGAGACTGAAGGATAAGGAGGAGCTGGCTAGGAAAAGATGTGGGTTGGTTGAGATAGAGAAACATTTCAGACAGACAAACAGCATTTGGGAAGGCTCTAGAGCAACAGAGGTTGGGACTGGATTATGGAACATGGAGGAAAATGTAGGCCAGAGGGACGCTTGCACATGGTGTGCTCAGCATTTTGACCACATCTTGAGGGCAATGAGAAGTCACTGAAGGGTTTTCTTTGCAAAGTGTGGTTGATGTCTGAGGTTTCCTCCAGACTTACTATTCTGGGGCTTTACACGTGATTGTTGGACTTCTCTGAGACCCATCAGAGGGATTCAATACTCAGGTGCAATCTGGAGAAGAGGACACAGAGCAGTGACTCCAGAAATTCACTTCCAACCTGCAGCTTGTTGAGGCCCGGCACGTAGAGGTGGACTTGTGTATGCAGGTTGGAGCTGGTGCTTTTGACTTCAGCTTCCAGGGCTGAAGTTATCCTGGGTCAGACTCTGGGTCAGGCTCTTCAGTTCTCTGTGGGACTCACCAGAGTGGTTTCGAAGAAATTAAGAGGCTGTGTTATATGCCCAAGGCTCCTTACCAAGTAAGAAGATGGGAAACAGAGCTCTTCAGAACTTCAGCCTTTTCCTGACCATCTCTTCCCTTAGGGCAAGACTTCCTGAGCCTCGCATTGGCAATCACTCTACCCACTGCTGGGGGGCAAAGGCATTTGGTAGCAACTAGACTTCATTCAGAGGGACTGAGCGCTAGATGTCTATAAAGCAATGATAATCATTCATGGAATTCTACTAGGCGAAAGTCTTGTGCATCCCTTCTCCCATTTGAAAGTCTCAGCAACCCTCTGAGGCGGGTAGGAGAGGTATGCTTGCTTTACAGGTGAGGGGATGGGGGCTGGAGAAAACAGGTATGCTGTCCACATCATGGAGCTAGTAAGTGGGAGAGCCTGGAATCAAACTTGACATTGCAAACTCCTAGATCCAGACTTCCTAAACAACCCCAGGCTGCCTTCTATGGAAGCTTCTGCTGTATATTGGGGGGTGGGGTAGAAAAGGGCAAATTTTAATGTCCTGATATGCCTGCAACTCTTCCCTGCTTTTGAGTGGATGTGAATAAAATAAACCCCAGTGATGCAGTGTGGTCGTCAATCTCTGTAGCGGGACAGGTAGAATGCAGGTCTCTGGTGGCCCTGGCACAGTGATCACTATTTGCACCCACCTGTCCCCACACAGGCAGTGCCAACCAGCTCAAGTTTGTTTCTGCCAGTCTGCGCAAAGTGTTAATTGTCCTCTGCCCCTGAGGAGAGATGGGCAGTGGGGCTGCTTTGGGAATTGTCTTTGTCTTCCAGGAAGCTGTGTCTTCATTTAGCTAGGGCACCACCTGCATCTGGAATCTATCCATTCTCTGGGCTCCGAAGCGAACAGCAGAGGTGGCGGTAAGGAAACCCCTCACCTACAAAGGAAGACTACAGAGGGAAGAATTACCTGTGCCATATCAGGACAAGGGTGTCATTTTCCAGCTTTTGCGTGTACTCTCCTAAGGACACCACAGGCCCTTCTTCAATATTCTAGAAATAAAACAAAATGGGAAAAATGAACTTCTCAATAGTCCCTGTTTTGCAAAGAGTTATTGTTACTATTTTTCTTTTGAGCAAATATACAAAGGTGATTTGAAATGAAAGCAAGTATCATCCACGGTGCTAAAGGTCCTTTTAAGTTTTCAGTTCCTTCTGGTTTTTATGCTAATGTTTTCCTGATCGAGTAGAGCCAGAGAGTTAAATGCAGAAGAGCTGTGCATTCAGAGACTAAATGATGCATTACTGAGCTGTAGTAAGAGATGGAGTTATCTAAACCATGAAATACAGATTGAGGATTTAATTTTCTAGCAGAATCAGAATGATAACATTTTTTAGTGTTAAATTATTTTAAGACTGTTTCTTTAATTTAGAAAAAGACACCCAGAGAACAATCCAGGGTTCAAGAAGTAACTTTGTGATATACTGATATTGGGCCAATAGTCAAATCTAATAGTGTTTTCCTCAAAATGTTTCAGCTGTACTGACATTACTAAGGAGAGATGAATATTTTGTGTTACATAAAAGAAAGCCCAACTTGAAGCTATAACGGAAAGTTCAGTTCTGTTAGATCAGACAAGATCCCACATTGAATTCCATACATAATTATTTTCTTTGGATTAATAGGATTTCCTCTATTTCCAGGGAAGAAAGGCCAGTTTGAGGAGTGTGCAAAGCCTGCCAGTCCTGGTATTTCTCCCAAAGGGGTTTGCTAAAGGCATCTTTAGGTTTAAGCATATTGTTTTTTCTGCTTAAAGTTTGTTGAGGAATTAAATTTGTCATTCTAATTCACTAATTTATTAGCAAAAATTGTTTGTCAGACAATTTGGATGGTACCTCATAAAGCAGAGAGAGGAGCTTGAGGGAGCAGGACAGTGAGCTTGGATGGCAGAAGATGGAAGGGAAAGGTTGGAGGCCTGGCACAGTGCTGGGGAGGGTGTTCGCAGGGGATTTCTTTCCTTCCTCCCTCCCTTCTTCCTTTACTCCTCCCTTCTTTTTCCCTCACTTCTTTTTCCTCCCTTCTCCCCCTCTGTCCCTTTCCTCTTTTTCTCCATCTCCCCCTCCTCCCCCTCCTTACCTCCCTCCTTTCATACATTCAGCCCACATCTATGAAATATGGAGCAGGCGTGAGCTGAGCACTGGGAATACAAAGATAACGAAGCCAGAGTCAGCTTTCTGAGCAGCCTCAGTCAAGAACCTGAAGGGGAGCACAATATGTCACCACAAAATATGCCTCTTTGGCACACTGATTATTTTCAATTAAAGGTACTTGAGAAACAGCCAGTGCAAGAAGGATGTTCTGACTCTGTCTTTTTTTTTTTAAAAACAAGGTTACTGGTCATAATAATTTATAACACTGTGAAATTTCAGTTGTATATTATTATTTGTCAGTCACCATATAAATGTGCCCCTTTACCCCTTATGCCCACCCCCTGAACCTCTTCCCCTCTGGTAACCACTAAACTGTTCTCTTTGTTTGTCTGTTAGTTTGTCTTCCACATATGAGTGAAATCATGCAGTATTTGTCTTTCTCTGTCTGGCTTATTTCACTTAACATAATGCCCTCAAGGTCCATCTGTGTTGTTGCAAATGGGATGATTTTGTCCTTTTTTTATGACTGAGTTGTATTCTATTGTATATACACATACCACATCTTCTTTATCCAGTCATTCGGCAATGGGCACTTGGGTTGCTTCCACTTCTTGGCTATTGTGAATAATGCTGCAATGAACATAGGGGTGCATAAGTCTCTTTGAATTATTGATTTCAAGTTCTTTGGATAAACACCCAGTGGTGGGTTAGCTGGATTGTATAGTATTTCTATTTTTAATTTTTTGAGAAATCTCCGAACTGTTTTTCATAGTGGTTGCACCAGTTTGCATTCCCACCAGCAGTGCATGAGGGTTCCCTTTTCTCTACACACTCTCCAACATTTGCTATTTTTTGTCTTGGTGGTGATAGTCATTCTAACGGGTGTAAGGTGATAACCTAGTGTAGTTTTGATTTGAATTTCCCGGATGATTAGTGATGTTGAGCACCTTTTCATATGCCTGTTGGCCATCTGTATATCTTCTTTGGAAAAATGTCTGTTCATATCCTCTGACCATTTTTTGATTGGGTTTTTTGTTGTTGTTGAGTTGTGTGAGTTCTTTATATATTTTGGAGATAAACTCCTTGTTGGATATATGATCTGCAAATGTTTTCTCCTAGTTGGTGGGTTGTCTTTTCATTTCGTTCCTGGTTTCCTTTGCCTTGCAGAAGCTCTTTAGTCTGATGAAGTCCCACTTGCTTATTTTTTCTTTTGTTTCCTTGCCTGAATAGACATGGTATCCTTCTATTCAGACCCTTCTAAAAGACCAATGTCAAATAGTGTACTGCCTATATTTTCTTCTAGGAGTTTTATGGTTTCAGGTCTTACCTTCAAGCCTTTGATTCATTTTGAGTTAATTTTTGTGTGTGGCGAAAGATAATAGTCTACTTTCATTTTTTTGCATGTGGCGGTCCAGTTTTCCCAGCACCATTTATTGAAGAGACTTTCCTTTCTTCCTTGTTTGTCCTTAGCTCCTTTGTTGAAGATTAGCTGTTCATAGATGTGTGGTTATATACCTGGGATTTCAATTCTGTTCCATTGATCCATGTGTTTGTTTTTGTACCAGTACGGTGTTGTTTTGATTACTATAGGTTTGTAGTTTATTTTGAAGTCAGGGATTGCATTGCCTCCAGCTTTGTTCTTTTTTCTCAGGATTGCTATTTTTCTCAGGAAGCTATTCGAGGTCTTTTCTTGCCCCATGTGAATTTTAGGATTCTTTGTTCTATTTCTGTGAAGAATTCCACTGGGATTCTGATTAGGATTCCATTGAGTCTGTAGTTGCTTTAGGTAGTATGGACCTTTTAACTATATTTATCCTTCCAATCCTTGTGTGTGGAATATCTTTCCATTTCTTCATGTCATCATCAATTTCTTTCAATAATGTCTTATAGTTTTCATTGTATAGATCTTTCACCTCCTTGGTTAAATTTATTCCTAGATATTTTATTCTTTTTATTGCGATTGTAAGTGGGATTGTATTCTTGAGTTCTCTTTCTGTTAGTTTGTTATTAGAGTATAGAAATGCAACTGATTTTTGTAAGTTGATTTTATACCCTGCAAATTTGTTGTAGTTGATTATTTCTAATAGTTTTCCAGTGGATTCTATAGGGTTTTCTATATATAAAATCATGTTGTCCACAAACAGCAAGAGTTTTACTGTTACTATGTTGAATAAGAGTGGCAAGAGTGAGCACCCTTGTCTTGTTTCTGTTCTCAGAGGGTTGGCTTTCAGTTTTTCCCCATTGATATGTTGTTGGCTGTGGGTTTGTCATATATGACCTTTATTATGTTGAGGTACTTTCCTTCTATACTCATTTTATTGAGAGTTTTTATCATAAATGGCTATTAGATCTTGTCAAATGCTTTCTCTGTGTCTATTGAGATAATCATGTGGTTTTTATGCCTCATTTTCTTAATATGGTGTACCACATTGATTGATTTGTGGACGTTGAACCATCCCTGCATCCCTGGTATAAATCCCACTTGATTATGATGTATGATCTTTTTAATGTATTGCTGTATTTGATTTGTCAACATCTTGCTGAGGATTTTTGCATATATGTTCATCAGCTATATTGGCCTGTAATTTTCCACCTTTGTGATGTCCTTGTCTGCCTTTGGAATCAAAATGTTGGCCTCGTAAAATGTCTTCTTCAACTTTTTGGAATAGTTTGAGAAGGATGGATATTAAATCTTCTTTGAATGTTTGGTAGAATTCTCCTGAGAAGCCATCTGGTCCTGGGCTTTTATTTTTTGGGAGGTTTTTGATTACTGTTTCAATCTCTTTGCTTGTGATTGGTCAAATCAGATTCTCTGTTTCCTCTTGATTCAGTTTTGGGAGGTTGTATCAGTCTAAGAATTTATCCATTTCTTCTAAATTGTCCAATTTGTTGGCATATAGTTTTTCGTAGTATTCTCTTATAATCCTTTGTAATTCTATGGTATCCATAGAAATTTCTCCTCTTTCATTTCTAATTTTATTTATTTAAGACTTCTCTCTTTTTTTCTTAGTGAGTCTGTCTAAGGGCTTGTCAATTTTGTTTATCTTCTCAAAGAACCAGCTCTTAGTTTCATTGATCCTTTCTACTTTTTTTTGGTTTCAACTTCCTTTTATTTCTTCTCCAATTTTTATTATTTCTCTCCTGCTGCTGCCTTTGGGCTTTGTTTGTTCTTCTTTTTCTAATTCTGTTAGGTTAAGATTCCTTATCTGAGATTTTTCTTGTTTGTTAAGGTGGGCCTGTATTGCTATGAATTTCCCTCTTAGGACCACTTTTGCTACCTCCCATATGAGTTGGTAGGCTGTATTTTCATTTTCATTTGTCTCCAGATATTTTTTTATTTCTCCTTTAATTTCTTCAATGATCCATTGATTGTTCAGTAGCATGTTGTCTCGTCTGCACATATTTGTCACTTTCCTAGCTATTTTCTTGTAGTTGATTTCTAGTTTCACGGCATTATGGCCAGAAAAGATGCTTGATATGATTTCACTCTTCCTAAATTTATCGAAGCTTGCCTTGTTTCCCAACATATGGTCTATTCTTGAGAATAATTCCATGCTCACTTGAGAAGAATGTGTATTCTGCTGGTTTGGGATGGAGTGTTCTCTGTATATCTATTAAGTCCATCTGGTCTAGTTTTTCATTTGAATACACTATTTCCTTGTTAACTTTCTGTCTGGATGATCTATCCATTGATGTAAGTGGGGTGTTCAGGTCCCCTACTATTATTGTGTTGTTGTTAATATCTCCTTTTAGGTTTGTTAATAGTTGCTTTCTGTACTTGGGTGCTCCTGTGTTGGGTGCATACATATCTATAAGTGTTACATCTTCTTGGTGGAGTGTCTCTTTTGTCATTATATACTGCCCCTCTTTGTCTCTCATTGCCTGTTTTATCTTGAAGTCTACTTTGTCTCATATAAGTATGGCAACACCTGCTTTCTTATGTTTGCTATTAGTTTGGAGTATTGTCTTCTATCCTTTTACTCTGAACCTGTGGTTGTCATTGGAGCTGAGATGTGTTTCCTGGAGGCAGCATATTATTGGGTCTTGCTTTTTAATCCAGCCTGCCACTCTGTGTCTTTTGATTGGAGAATTCAATCCACTTAGATTTAAAGTGATCATTGACTTTTGAGGGCTTAATGCTGCCATTTTATCACTCATTTTGCAGTTGTTCTGTATTTCTCTTGTTTTTCATGCTGTGTATTTTGAACTATCAAAACTCAGTTTGGTAGTTCTCTATGATGGTTTTCCCTTTATTTATCATTTGTGTCTCTGTTCTGATTATTTGTTTTGTGGTTGCCATGAGATTTGTATAAAAAAACTCTTAGATAAGATAGTCCATTTACTGGTAGCCTCTTATTTTCCTAGGCTAAGCCAATTCCATCCCTTTCCTCTTCCCCTTCTAAGTTATTGTTGTCACAACTTATTCCATCTTGTGTTGTGAGTTTGTGATTAAAATGACAATATTATATTTATTTTTGATGTTTTCCTTCCTTTTATCTTTAACGTTATAATTAATTGTTTGCTAACCTGTTCTGATAGAGAGCTGCAAATTTCTGATTTTGTCTACCTATTTATCTCCTTGCTCAAGGCTTTGTAAACCCTTTCTTTTCTCTTTTTTTTTTTTCTGATATGAGGGCTTTTTTGGGGGGATGAGGAAGATTCACTCTGAGCTGACATCTGTGCCAGTCTTCCTCTATTTTGTGTGTGGGATGCCTCTACAGCATGGCTGTTGAGTGGAGTAGGTCTGTGCCTGGGATCTGAACTGGCAAACCTGGGCTCCCGAAGTGGAGCATGTGGAACTTTAACCACTCAGCCACAGGGCCGGCCCCATGAGGGCCTTCTTGACCATGTCTTGTGGCAATGAACTCCCTCAGCTTCTGTTTATCTGGGAAAGTTTTTATTTCTCCATCTAATCTAAAGGATATTTTTGCTGGATAGAGTATCCTTGGTGAAAGTTTCTGTCTTTCAGGATTTTTAATATATCATTCCACTCTTTCCTAGCCTGTAAGGTTTCTGCTGAGAAATCCACTGAAAGTCTGATAGGGGTTCCTTTGTAAGTTATTTTCTTTTACCTCACTGCCCTTAATATTTTTTCCTGTCATTGACTTTTGCCAGTTTTACTACTATATGCCTTTGAGAAGGTCTTTTACATTTATATAATTAGGAGTTATATTAGCTTCTTTCACTTGTACTTCCAGCTTCTTTCCCAGGTTTGGGAAGTTCTCAGGTATTATTTCTTTGAACAGGTTTTCTCTGCTTCATTCTCCCTCTCTTCTTCCTCTGCAATATGTATAATCCTTTGTTGCATTTCCTAATTGAGTTGGATATTTCTTAGAGAATTTCTTCATTTCTTTTTAGTCTTAGTTCTCTCTTCTCCTCCATCTGAAACATTTCTATATTTCTGTCCTCCAGACTGCTAATTCTATCCTCCATGATATCAGCTTTGTTATTCAGGAACTCTAGATTTTTCTTTATCTCATCCATTGTGTTTTTCATCTCCAACATTTCTGATTGGTTTTTCTTTATAGTTTCAATCTCTTTTGTGAATAATTCCATCCGTTGATTAATTTTGTTCCTGATTTCATTGAACTATTTGTATTTTCTTGTAACTTGTTCAGTTTTTTAATGATAACTATTTTGAATTCTCTACCATTTAGATTGTGAATTTCTGTGCATTCAGGGTTGATTTCTGGATGCTTGTCATTTTCCTTCTATCCTAGAGTATTAATATATTTCCTTATACTGTTTGATGGTGTGGATTCATGCCTCTGCATAGTGATATTATGTCACAGCTTCCACCTAGTGCCATGAGGGGGGTGGGGTGCTCTGGAGTTGCGTATTCTGAAAGCACCACAATCCCTGGCATCTGTGCCTGTCCTTAGAATCTATGCTGACAGGGCCGGTCTGTCATTTCTGGCTAGCTTGCTCACAGCTGCTGTTTTTGTAACATACGCATGGGCACTCTGGTCGACCAGCAAAGCTGGAGTTCTGGGAGAAGGGAGAGGGGCTTTCTTTCACAAGCGTGATCCTGGGGATGTTCTCACTCTGCCCTTGCTATCTGCTCTGCTTGGGTGCTGACTTGATGAAGACACTCCACAATATCTTAGCCACCTCTGTGTGGGTCTTTCCCATGGGCTGTGAGGGAATTTGGAGAACAAAGGTGTTCCCACAGAGCCACATGCGATCCTGTGCCCTGGGTTGATGTCACTGGGGGAGGGAAAGGAGATCCTCTTACCTCCTACCTTTTCCTCCTGGTGGTCTAGCCTCTCCACCTTCAGACATATGGTTGCGTGGGTCTCTCAGATGTCTTTTGTGTTGTGTGAATGTCCTCTGTTGGTTTATGAATGTTCTTTTCATTGTATCTTGAGGGGGAGAGTCTAGGGTCTAAGGGAAGAGCTCATTCTGCCATGATGCTGATGTTGTCCTCAGCTGGTGAATTGAGAGCTGTTACTTTCTCTGAAGTGGCTCCTTGACTGACAGGTGAGCCTACCAACATGGGAGTATGGTATACTCAAAACTCTGTACTGGTTTACTGGATGGTAACCTTCAGGCCACTCTTGCTGCTGTGCATACACCACAACTGCTGCCCCACTTGCTGGGAGTCCTTGGTTCATTCATCCACCCTGACCCTCTTTTGTCCTCCCAAAAGCAAGAGACAAATCTCCCATGTGGAAATTACCCTTCCTGTACCAGGAGGATAGAAGGAATCCTTATCACCAGAAATAGGGAATTTAGGGTTGAGATAACTGTATAAACAAGGATTGTTGCTTCTCCACTAATTTACTACCTCAAAAGGCCCAAACCCCTTTGTCTTGTCAATTATTCACAAATTTATTGTTTCTTTGTCTAAAAGATATAAAAGCTTTCTGCTTTGGTCACTTCTTTGAGCCTCACTTTTTTATGGGGCTCCTGTATGTACAAAATTAAATTTGCCTTTCTCCTGTTAATCTATTTTATGTCACTTTAATTATTAGGCCAGCCAAAGAACCTAGAGGGAAAGAAGTGAAAATTTTTCTGCCCCTACATACCATAGGGGCTAGTGAAGAAAGGATGAGCACACTGAGAACTGAGAGTGCTGTGGACGCCCTGAGGAATCATCCATCTCCTGTGGTCTTCTCAGGAGAGGGCTGCCTGTTTACATCATGAAGGCCAAATAGAAGTCTGACCTGCCTGGACCACCTTTAGGGAATGAGAGCACATAGGGATGGGGTGGGGAAAGGAAGGAGGTCCAAGGTAAAATGTGCCCCACTCACAAATGCCCACTGACCTCCAAATAGGCCACAGTATCAGTGCTCCTCATGGCTCTGCCACTCCCCAGCTGTGTGACCTCAGCCATGTCACATCACCTCTTGGGCCCCATCATGCCTATCAGTACATTGAAGGTCTTGGGTCAGGCACTCTTCTGGAAACTTTTGCATCTTAGCTTCAAGGATTTAGAGCAGATGCAGCGGAGTGTGTTTGTCTCTGTACTCACACTGCCTCAGAATCTAGTACTCTGGGAACTTTTCTGGCAGTAGTTTGAAAATCTTGCTGGTTGAAACCCAGTTTCACAATTTCCTTGCTTCACTTTACAAAGAGCCAGGGCATTTTATTTGCTACCCACTGCTTAATTGTGGTAACTCTCAGCACAATTAAGGTCTTATTGAGGAAGAAAAGGCTTTGATCACCTTTAACAACTCTTGGAAATCCTTCTAAGTGCCTCTGCTAATTCTCACCTCTTTTAATAGTGTGGATATGCTCAGTCACCCCGTCCCACCCTCTCACAGACCTTGCCTATAGTTCCCCAGGCAGAGATGTTCACTGACTTAATTATCTTGGAGGTTATTGTTAAAATAATATCTGCAATATCAATAGCATTGGGTGTTCAAGTGCAGCTGGGGGGGGAATGAACAGTGCTGTGAGCACATAATTTGGAGCCTCATTCCTAGCCTGGAGCTGAAGGGCTTCCTTCTGCCTGGTGTGGTGGAGGCAGTGGAATGGGAGCCCAGCTCTGTTTCTCAGTCTAGAGGATATCAGTGAAGATGATGGGGTTGGGGGCTGGGATGGAGAAGGGAGAGGGCATGCCTTGTCTAGACTCTTGTGGTTTCTTCAGCGGCACAAAAGAGACTTGCTCATTTGAACAGGTGAGGCAGGGTGAGCCGGCTTAGGACTCACTAGTTTGCATCATTTCAGTGAGCTCTGGGGCCCAGGGGCTGTCCCTAGTTGTCTAGCACCTGGCCCTGGAGTGATTAGGGCAGGTGGATAGTGACACAGAGTGTGAGAACCTATAAAGGAGGTGGTTGGGGTGTGGGCTCTGGATTGGTTGGTTTGTGTTTGAAAAGGATACTCATGAATAAGTTGTTTACTCTCTCTAGAAACTGGGTGACTCTGGGAGGGACAGTCCCTACAGGGTCATCAAGGCCTCAGATGTCAAAGCATTGGAATATAGAAAATAAAAGACATGATTAATACACGGGGTATCGTGGCCTGATACAGAGCCCATGACAGGGTCTTAGGAATCCTACACCCTTCCTTTCCTTTCCTCCCATGCCCAACCCATTATCAAGGACTGTTGATTCTACTTCCAGTACCATTTTGAAGGGGTCCCTTCTCTCCATTTCCACTGCTCCCACCTGGTCCAAGTCATCAGCCTCCCTCACCTGGGCTGCAGCACTACCTTCCCAACTGCTTTCTCTGCTTCTCCTCTCACCCCTCTCTTCTCAATCTCCACTCAGCATCCAGAGGGATGTGATACATCAGATCTTATTACTTCATACAGCACCTTGCTTAAAACCATCCAGTGCCTTCCTATTGCATTTAGAATGAAACCCAAACTCATTTCCACGGCCCAATCAGGGCTTGCTTGCTCTGCCCCCACCCCTGCCTCTCCCACCTCTCCCTGTACTCCAGCTCATGAGCGGCAACACATCAAGCACCCCCAGCCTTCTCTTCCTGCTCCCAGGGAAGCTCCTCACTCTTCAGCTCTCCGTCTTCAGCACCTCTTCACAGAGACTGATTACTGCATCTAAATGATATTTAAATGCTCCTCCCAACCTGTCTCTCACCACTGACGATTAATTGACCATTTGTTGTTGTTTATTTGTTTTCTAGGTCAACTAAGAGACCAGCATGAGGTTAAAAACACAGTTCTAGGGTCAGAGTGTCATAATTGCAGTCCGGCTAAACCGTTTATCAGCTCTGTGACTTCAGGTTAGCTACTTCACCTCTTTGAGCCTTAGTGTTTCCATCAGTAAAATGGGCACAATAAGAATCCCAATAGGGTTGTTGTGAGGATGACATGAGATGACCCATGTAAAGTGTGTAACACACAATGCATTATAAAGATGAGCTGTTATCATCATAGAGAAGTAAGCTCCATAAAGAAAGGGAATGTTTTGTTTTGTTCACCATTGCCTCCCCAGTCCTTCAAACTGCCTGCCTCATGGAGGGCTCCAATAAAGATTTCCTGCATGACTCATGAGTGGCCTTCTTTGGCCGTATTTGGCTCAGGCACAATCCCTTCCCTGCCATCCAGCAGGATGAGCTTTCCTCTACAAGCGTGGAAGCACTGAAAGGGCCATATGGTCAGCAGGCACATTGAGGCTGCATTCCCTGTGAAGGACAAGCCCCCATTCCAGAATGTGGGAGCTTTTTCCTCTCATTTTCCATCTGCCCCTGAATATCTGTGCTCCCTCAGGAAGGTCTCCTGATAGCCTCTCTGGGCTTCAGCGCTCAGATGTGCAAAAGGAGGGATTGGATCAGACGACTTCTAAGGACACTGCCAGCCCTGACACTTCTTTTTTAAAAGCAACTTTTTTGAGATTTGTCACATACTATAGAATTGACCCATTTAAAGTGTATAGTTTCAACATTTTTATTATATTCGTGGAGTTGTGCAACAATCACCCCAATCTAATTTTAGAGCATTTTCATCACTCCCAAAAGAAACCCCACACCCATTTGCAGTCACACTCTATTCCCTCTCCCACAACCTCCCTTCCCCAGCCCACTCATCTGTTTTCTTTCTCTATATATTTGCCTGTTCTGGACATTTCACATAAATGGAATCATATAATATGTGGACTTCTAACTGGCTTCTTTCATGTAACATGTGTCAGGGTTCATCGGTGTTGTAGTGTGTATCAGTAATTCATTACTTTTTATTCCTGAATAATATTCCATTGTGTTGTACCACAGTTTATTTACTCCTTCGTCAATTGATGGATATTTGGATGGTTTCCACTTATTAGTTATTATTGAAAATGTTGATATGAACGTAATTCATATATAAGTTTCTGTGTGGATGTATATTTTTTATTTCTCCCCTGGAAATGAACCTAAGGGTGGAATTGCTGGTCTCCTGATAACTCTATGTTTAACATTTTGAGGATGTGCCAAACTGTTTCCAAAGTGACAGCACCATTTTACATTCTCACCAGCAATTTATAAGAGTGTCAGCTTCTCCACATCCTCACCAACACTTGTTATTCTCTGTCTTTTTGATTGTAGCCATCTGAGTGGATGTGAAGTGATATTTTATTATGGTTTTGATTTGCCTTTCCATGATGACTAATGATATTGAGCATCTTTTCATGTGCTTACTGGTCATTTGTATAGCTTCTTTGGAGAAATGTCTGTTCACATCCTTTGCCCATTTTTTTAATTGAGTTATTTACCTTTTTATTATTGAGTTGTAAGTATTATTTGTATATTTTGGATACAAATCTCTTATCAGATACATGACCTGCAAATTTTTTCTCCCATTCTGTGGATCATTTTTTTACTTTCTTACTCTTTCTTTTTTGGTGAGGAAGATTTGCTCTGAGCTGACTTCTGTTGCCAATCTTCCTCTTCTTTTGCTGGAGGAAGATTAGCCCTGAGCTAACATCTGTGCTAATCTTCCCCTATTTTGTATAGGGGTCACTGCCACAACATGGTTTGATGAGTGGTGTAGGTCCGTGGCTAGGATCTAAACCTGTGAACCTGGGCTGCTGAAGTGGAGGACACCAGATTTAGCCACTACGCCATGGGGCTGGCGCCCCGTTTTAGTTTGTTGATGGTATCATTTGTAGCACAGAAGTTTTTGATTTTGATGAAGTCTGACTTACTACTTTTTCTTTTGCTGCTTTTGCTTTTGGTATAAAATATCTCACTATTTTAATTATTTTGAAAAATGAAAATATATGCTTAATAAGAAAAATAATACATAAGAGAACAGCCAGAGAAGAGCCTCCCTCCAGCTTCTGAACTCTAATCTCTCAGTCTTCCTCCAAGGTGATAACTGTTAGTTTCTTAGGAAATAGGGATGTTCTCTATGTCTACAAATATGCTTGAATATCTAACCCTTAAGCACACACATTCACACACATAGACGGAAGAATCCCGTGGGTCCTACTCAAACTGCTCTTCAGCTTGCTTTTTTCAGTTGCAACATACCTTTGAGACATTTAGTTTTACAATCATACATTTAGATTTACCATTGTAAAAAAATGACTGCCATGTATGCAGGTGGATAAAGGTACCAATGTTTATTTAACCACCCTGTGGCGATGGACATTGAGGTCACTGTCATCTTTTGCTACTGATAATAATGCTGCACTGAATAGATATTTACATAGGTTTTTGCACTTATGCCAAGAACATCTTCAGGATGAAAGTCTAGAGCTGGAATTGTAAAATCAGTGAGCAAGGGTAGCCATTTACACTCTACATACATCATGGTATGAAAGGTTAAAGATTTGTATTTTATTACAGTTGCACTTATTTATTTATTATAAATGAGTTGAGTATCTTTTTATATTTTTTTCTGTGAATGTTCTTTGCATATTCTTTCCCTCCTTTTCCTTTTTCTATTATATTGTTACTTTTCTTATTAATTTGTTCATTATGTAAGTATACATTAAAGAGATTAGTCCCTTGTCATTTGTGTTGCAACAGCTTTTTAATTTTCTTTTTTTTAACCTTGTTAATTGTAGATGTGTATGACTTTATTATTTTTTTCCTGTGCTAAATTCTGTTTCGTACATGGTGAGAATTTTTACTTTTTTCTTTTTCTACATCTAGATTTTATGTCTCGCTTAGAAAACCTCCCACTCCAAGTTGATATAAAAGTCCTGTGTTTTTTCTAGTATTCTTTATTGTGGTTTAACTTTAGACCCCAACATCTTTCATGTCTCTGGGATTTGCTTTAAAGTCAGGAGTCCATAGATGCACTACATCCATCCCCCCAAAATAGTTGTTGCAATGAGATATTCCAAAATCATTGTTTGAAAAATCCATCATTTCTCTACTGATTTGATATGACTCCTTTATCATATATTAAATTTCCCTATCTATTTTGGTCCATGTCTGGGTACTTTCTTTTGTTCCACTGCTCTGTCTGTCTCTTCATAGAGAAAGCACCATGCTATTTTAATTACTGTGGCTTTATAATAGATTTTAAGATCTCATGAGCCAGTGTCCTTAATTAGTCTTCTTTTTCAGGATTACCATGACCATTCTTATAAGTTTATTTATCTGTCTAAAAGCAAAATTTTTATATGTTGCAAATTTTAAAGTTTCTCTTATGTGTATATATTTACATTTTGTTGCAATTATAAATAGAATTTTTCTTATATTTTATTTGTTAATTGGCTGATTCCATTGATTTTTGTATATTGAATTTATTAGAAGACAATTAAATGAACTTTAAAAATTATGTTTAATCTCTTTTCCCATTTGATTCTTTTATATCCACTAGCCAGATATTCCCTATAATCTACAAATAATGATGATTTGCTTTTCCTTAACAATTTTTTATGTCTGTAATTTCTTTCTCTTATCCAATTGTTTTAGCTAATGCCTGTAGAACAATATTGATAAATAGTAGTGATAATGGACATTTTCATTTTGCTTCTGCTTTAAAAGGGTTAACCGTATTTTGTTTTTCCTTAATACACATGATGCTGGTTTTGGGCTCAAGATAATACCATACTCTATTATATTACATCTTGGCATACCAGTCTTCCCTTGACATTTGTGGGAACTGGGACAGGAGTCCAAATGGAGGCCCATATAACAAATCTGTTAATATTTTAAAGTTATTAATCAAGCTAAAACTTGCAAAGTAAAATAATTATTTATCATGAAGTATATCCTTCATAAAGATCTGGAAGCCAGGTTCAACCACAGAATTTCAGGACTCTTCAGAGTTTGTGCTGGAATGTAGCAGCGTGGGGAAACCCAGTCCTTTTAGCCTGCTCTCTTTCTCATCATTCCCTTAATTTGACCCAAATGGAGAAGCCTAACGCTCAGCTCATGTGTTAGGATACCTCAGCCAAACTTCCAAACTCTGTGTTCATCCCCTTGTAAACAGTCAGTCCTTGATCATCACCAGGGCCTGGGGTGTGCAAACTGTGAGGGGTATGGTCTGCCCACTGGAGGATGAACCTGCAGAAGAGACTGTGCTGTCCCAGAAGTGGGCTTGGGGATGTTTGGGCAGGGCATTCTGTGGTCCTGGTTCCCCTGAGGGTGGTCCAGCAGTGGAAGGGTGGGGGTGGGCTCTAAAATGTGGGGCTCAGGGCAAGGGTAGTACTGAACATAAAGCATATGTTACAAATCACTTTAAAAAAGTGATCTTCCTGTTCTATGATTATCAGGAGTCTTTGTCAGTAATGGAAGCTGCATGTTATCAAACATTTTCAGAATTCATAATGTAATTGTATAATTTTCTCTTTTGATCTATTGAAATTGTTCATTATATTAATAGATTTCCTATATTGAACCATCCTTGCATTACTGGCATAAATCCCACTTGGCTCTGGTGCATTTTTATTTTAATTTTCTAAAGCTATATTTAAAATGAATTAAACTAAAATATATCAAAACTACCTCTGAATATAAGACAACAAAGGTCTAACATTTGTGAGAAACTTATTTCAGTTAATTTTGATACTACTCATAAATATGCCATGGAGAATCTTGCTTTATCTGTCAATATTTGAAATTTGAGGGGCAGCAAGCATTATGAGGAGGTGAAGCCGTTACAAGCTTTTATCTCCTGCTGACAACCGTTCTGGGGACGAGTACTTTCCTTTTGTGAAAATCAAGCAAGTTGTAACTGTTGGATCAAAGGGAGATGTGATGTTTGCTATTCAGAAGTCTATTTGGTCTCAGTTATACTTTGAACAAAAGAACAAACTGTCTGTAATATAACAATTCTAAACCTCTGGAAAAGTGAGATTTTTTTCCTGAACTTAAAATCGCAAAAATGATCAACACAATTTTAGGCCTCTATCTCACTCTTTATTTTATGTTACATTCTTACCCTTACCAGGGACTCACTTAAAAAGATTTCCAGGGGCTGGCCCTGTGGCTGAGTGGTTTAAATTTGCATGCTCTGCTTCGGCAGCTTGTTGTTTCGCTGGTTTGGATCCTGGGCACAGACATGGTACCACCCATCAGGCCACGGTGAGGCGGTGTCCCACATGCCACAACTAGGAGGACCCACAACTAAAATATACAACTATATTCTGGGGAGATTTGGGGAGAAAAAGCAGAAAAAAAAAAGACTGTCAACAGTTGTTAGCTCAGGTGCCAATCTTTAATTAAAAAAATTTACAAAAGTCAACTTTGGCCTAATAACCTGTGACTTGTCATAGTGGTCTTAGTAACTCGCTTTATTATACAAGAAACATATAATCAGCCTTAAGTCAGTGAAACAGTTTTATCACCACTTAGCTTAGCCATCTCATTTTGACAAGGTTGTTAGCACTTTATTATTGTCGTTGTTCTTGTTATTGCCTTCTGTGTTATTTCTGGCTACTAGTTTATTCCATGTCTTCTTACTTCAGTCTCTCCTTTTGTTTTGAGAGGAAATTAGGTTCTGAAGGTGATGAGAGATTAGGATGATGCTGTTTTCCTGATTTGCCCTACAGCACAATGTCTGGCACCTAGATGATACCTAATAAACATTTGTTGAATAAAAACATAAAAAAAAATCTTCTCCATAAATATTCACCCCCTATCTCCTGCTTTAAAAAACAACTCCCCATAACAAATAAGAATTCTAGGGGCCAGCCCAGTGGCACGCGGTTAAGTTTGCACATTCTGCTCCAGCGGCCTGGGGTTTGCCGGTTTGGACCTACGCACTGTTTATCAAGCCATGCTGTGGCAGGCATCCCACATATGAAATAGAGGAAGATGGGCATGGATGTTAGCTCAGGGCCAGTCTTCCTCAGCAAAAAGAGGAGGATTCGTGGCAGGTTTTAGCTCAGGGCTAATCTTCTTCTTCAAAAAAAGAATTCTGTAGGATTATCTTTCTCAAGACAATTAGAGAAGAGTTTAACTCTCATTCAGAGTGAGGGTAAGGTGTAAATATGGGTTTCTGGCACCTACTTCAGGATTTCCTGGGGACATTTTTAAACACTTGGATTCCTAAACCCACACTCCAAATCCATCACCTGCGATCTTTGGAGGTTGGGCAGGATGCATCTACCTTTTAAAGAACTTCCCCAGGCGAGTCTTTCTGCACATGCAAGTTTAGGGATGGAGTGTCCCGGAATTAATCTTCAGGCTTTCCACATAAGACCAGAGCAGCTCAGGCTGCTCTGGAAGGAAACACCAGCCAAGCTTTCTAGCCCTCCTTTCGTCTGTTTCTCCCAGACTTAGGTTCTTTAAACGGTGAGGCACTGGTGAAGGAAACACAAAGTGTTCCTTATTAGACACTGATGAGCTTTTTCACATTTTATAACCAATAATGGTGACGTGGTATATCGACTATTTCCAGTCAGGGGTTGTGACATAGTGTCTAGCTGAGTACAGGTTCTGCAGGTCATAGCTGAATAGGCTCAAACTCTTTGCCCAAATTCATCCCATTCTGCTTCGAATGTAGTAAACCACAGGGAATGATGCCAGGAAAGGTCAGATACTTGTTGTCCTCTATCTGCAGTGCTGTCCTGAAATCCTGCTTTTCATGCCTGGAGGTTGTTTAAATATATTAAGGTTGTTGGATTTCCAGGAAAGAGTAATTCTGAGTCTCTTCGTAATTTTTAAATACTAGAATATTAAAAGATCATTTTAAGGTGGTGAAATATTTAAATATAACACACTTAGACATAATTAAATAATCAAAATTTTCAAACTCCTTGTTCCATTCTAAACCCCAAATAATCATTTTATCCTGTAGTGAAAGAAATATTGGGTTTATAGTTCTCAATGGTAACAGCTTAGCTGTTGCTTGTATCTATTTCCCAGTGGGATAAAAACCGAATAGAAGCTTGCTTTAATCATCGTTATGATAAATTTCTTTATTTTTATTCTCAATTAAAAATAATTTACACTAGGAGGCTGGCCCAGTAGCGCAGTGATTGGGTGCCCACGTTCTGCTTCAGCGGCCTGGAGTTCACCAATTCAGATCCCGGGTGTGGACACGGCACTGCTTAGCAAGCCATGCTGTGGTAGGTGTCCCATGTATAAAATGGAGGAGCATGGGCACAGATGTTAGCTTGGGGCCAGTCTTCCTCAGCAAAAAGAGGAGGATTGGCATCAGATGTTAGCTCAGGGCTAACCTTCCTCAAAAAAAAAATTACTCTAAATTGAGTGGGAGGAAAAACAGATGGAAAGTACATGAATTTAGGTTGTGGAAAAAAGTAGGTCTCTTTATAGAGATTATGTGTTGTTATCTTTGTAAACAACATTCTTTTTTCCTTATTCAGGAAAGCAATACATGTTCACTACAGAGTTTTTGGAAAATACAGAAAAGTATAAGGAACAAAATTACAATTGCCGCCTGATAGTTCTATGTAAGCCATCTCACAGATACGCTGGTTTCAGGGGGAAGAAGAAAGACAGAAAAAGATAACTTGCTTTTATTGAGTCCCTGCCAGGCATCGTGTTATTCAGTTTGATATATGTCATCCTCCTTAATTTGCCTGACAACCTTATGTGCAGGGTGTTACCATCCATTTTCCAGAGCATGAAATTCGAGCTCAGAGACGTGCATGAACTTGCTTGGGCTGAACCAGCTATTCAATTACAGAACCCGGTTTCCCGCACTTTAAAGTCCAGGGCCCTTTCCACTAATCATGGTGATTTGTTTTCAGGTCTACTATGCTTGACTCAGGCACTAAAATATGAGATTTTCCTCTCCATTCATATGAAAGCAGTCACTCAGCCATTTCACTTTGATGTGTTTACTCTGATGGGTGAGCATGGTCTGAGGAGGAGAATCCAGAGTCTCTGTACTGACAGTGTCTTGAAGGATGCTTCAAGGAGTCCTTGGTGGGAAGAGAAAACCTTGCACAACCGCCTTCTAAGAGAGAGCATGCAGAGTTGTATGACTCAACTCTGTCCTCCCTCGGTGCAGGAGTCAAATGTAGCCGTAGACATGAAGGCAAAACCTGCCACTGTATGTTTTTAAAAAATAATCCCAGATGGGAAGCTAAAATGATGAATATCATCTTCTGAAAATTAGTTTAAAAACTCATATTCTTCTGCTTCCAAGTTGGCCCCAGGCAAAACAGCATGTTTATGTTTGAAGACACACTGAAGGTAGGGGCAAGGCGGTGTAGTTGGAGGTCATGGGCACTGCAGGTCAGTGGAAGGTGGGTTTCTGGCACATGTGTTTCCAATCTCTATTGTCTCGTGCTTGTCCCTGTGGGAGAGAGGCGACCCAGAGAGAAGGAGCAGTTGGGGGGAAGTCCAACTGGAAAACATGCGAAAGAGTTGCCTTTCTTGGCAAATACAGATGGTACTGCCTTTTTCACTCCATTCCTTGAATGCTGTGCCTTTTTTCCCTTGTTTTGCACAGGGAAGGAGAATCAGAGCAGGAGGAGGAGCTGAGGCTGGCCAGAGGCTCCTGTACAACTATTGCCTCCTAAAATGGCGCCCACTGCCGTCAAGCCCCACCGTGGGGGTGTTGCTGGGAGGTGGTGGTGAGGGAGGGCTGTGTCCTTGCCAGTGCCAGGATCCTTCTCATAGACAGATGAGGCTGGGGTGGTCCTGGAAGTCCTTGGCCTCCCTTCCCTGGATGGTTTGACAGACTGGAGGCTCTCCCAAGGCCAGATGAGGAAGAAGGCCAAGGTTACTTTTGGGGCACCCAGCATTTTCCTCCTATTCCTTTCCCTTCTCTCAATGCCTACATGCTCTGACCACTTATTCTTATCAAAACCTGCTTTTGCTTCCCTTATGTCAGTCTTCTCTCCTGTTAGGTGTTCGTGCTTCTGTGGTATAGGAATGATTTTTAGCTGGTATTTGAACAAATATTGTTTGTTTGAATGGTTATATAATTTAAGGTATTTACCAAAAAGATTAAATAAAATTCTCATTTTTCATGGATATTATTGCATAGGATTTTTTTTAGGTAGGGTAAGTTCTAAGCTGCTATAACAAAGTCCAATATGTGTGTTTTCAAAACCAGCAAGCAATTGACTCAATTCTGATACTATCTACCTGGAGACAGCATCACACCCCACAGGTTAAGGGCTCAGTCCTACAAGACTGCCCCTCCTCCCCCACGTCATCACCTGTGCTTCTAACCAACCGACTTTAGATTGGAGGTTCCCATAACCCCCTCTCTGGTTCAATTAATTTGCTAGAGCAGTTCACAGAACTCAGAGAATCATTTACTCCCTAGATTACAGTACTAGTTTATTATAAAAGGATGTAACTCAGGAACAGCCAGATGGAAGACATGCATAGGGCAAGGAATGGGGAAATGGTGCAGAGTTTCCATGCTCTCTGATGGTGCCACTCTCCCAGCTCCATGGATTCACTAACCTGGAAATTCTCCACACCTCATTCTTTTGGACTTTTTGGAGGTTTCATTAGGTAGCATGACTGATTAAATCACTGACCATTGGTGATTGACTCAAGCTCCAGCGCCTCTTCCTTCCTGGGAGGTCTGGGGTAGGACTGAAAGTTCTAACCCTCAAATGACAAGTTTTGCTCCCCTGGTGACCAGCCCCCATCAGAGGTCACCTAGGGGCTTTCTAAAGGTTACCTCATTAACATAGCAAAAGACATTTTTATGGCTCTCCTCACTTAGGCAAGTCCAAGGAGTTTTTAGGAGCTCTGTGCCAGGAAGGTTATTAAGACCAAATATATATTTTTTATTGTAATCACATCACACAAAGAGATGCCCAAAATACAGTATCTTAAATAAGAGAGTTTATTTATCTCCAGAGCAGCTGTCTAGAACTCATTTAGGGACCTGGATCTTCCCATTGTGTCACTTTGCCATCTTCTGTAACATTGCCTTCTCTGAGAAATTGAAGCTGCTGCTGACCTGGCTGTTTCTAGCTAGTCACACGGCAGAAAAAGAGGAACTTTATGGCAAGGGGTTTCCTTTAAATAAGTAGAAGTTGCATACATACATGACTTCTGCTCACATTCTGTTGTCACATGGTTGTACCCTTCTGCCAGGAGACTTGGTGCCTGGGCCCCAACCAGAACTCAGTGGTTTGGGCGCTCTGTTGCCTTAAGGCAAAGGGCAGAATGGAAACTAAGGAGAGTTAGCAATCTCTGCTGCAGATTAAAAGGCTAAATGTGAACTCAGAGAAAACTAATACGTAATAAACAGTACAAATTGTACACAGATGGAGCAAAAATGAGGTCAGGGAATGACTGAGGCTTAAGAAATACTGCACATGAATGATGGATAAGGCTTAGGGTCTTCTTCTGTCAAGAGTATTTGTTTTTAAACAAAAGATGAAATGAAGCGTACAAAGGGGGCTCAGCTTAGATCCATCAATAGGGTCCTATCCTTCCCCTTTTCCCTGGGCTATGTGTTCTGGCCCTGCCACTAATCTGATTTTGACTTTGGCTAGGTCATGATTTCCTCTTGTAGCATGATAGCCAAAAAAGGAGGTACTGGATGAATGTTGAGGCTCCTTTTGTTGTTAAAGTGTCTGTGAACCTCTCCTTGTAGAATGTCATCCTCAACAACTTCTAGCAGAGGACAATTTTGGATGGAGTAGAGGCGTGAGCATCCCAGCATCTCAGAAATCTGTCTGCTTGGTGGGTTGTGCTCTCTTTCTCTCTTCTCTCCACCCCCTCTCTCCCTCCCCTCCTCTCCCCTGCTCTCTCTCTCTCTCAGACGCACACACACACACACACACACACACGAGGTGGTCTTTGCCTTTGTGAATTTATGCCTGCTAAAACACATAGCTTTCACCCACTCCTCTCTGCTGGCCCCTCACCTCCAGTGTGGTACCTAAGAGACATCCCTCTAGGACAGTTTCTATAATTGCTGATAAGATACAGTCTTTATCCTTCTCCCAGAGAAGTTCTGGGAACCATTTTTATTCTCCACTTGGGAGATGTATGACCATTTCCCCCTATATTTGGCAGTAAAGCTTCCTTTGCTGTAAGGTTTCATTGGCTTTGGATTCTGCTTTCTTTCCTGTTCTTGGGGATTCTTTTTCAAACAGATATTGAGTAGTGTTAAACTTGGATTTTTGTAGAGCCTTAGAAAGAATATATAGAAAACAAATTGTTAAGTTCAATTCAAAAAACATGCAATGAGCTCATACTGTGCCGGGCACTAGGTGTACTGAGATATGGAGACAAACAAAACGTTATCCGTGCCGTAAGCTGCTCATGAATCTTTCCACAATAGTTTAGAGGTCACCTGCCTGAGACAGCAGAAATGACCAGGAACAGTTTTCAGAGTGTTTTATGGAACTCTTGATTTCTGGAGAAAGTTGAGAAGGATTCACGTGTTACTTTACAAGTGGAGTTGAAACTTTAAATATGCTTATGAACTTGTGAATGCCCTTCTAAATTATAAGGATGGTCAAGAAATAATTTCTTAACCTAATTCCCTTCTATGCTTCTTGCTTATAAAACTTCAATCAAGAATGATCGAGGATCACAGTAGACAATTGACTATGTGTTGTCATCTACAGTTATAAATTTTGAATTCAACTCTTTTTTCATCACCCTGAGAAAAAAGGAAAGAAGAATGTTACCATAACATTCACAATTCTAGCTTCAAATTTTCTTACCATAGTGCCATTTTATTATTTTTCTAATAATAACTATTTTAATAGTAAGTGAGGCAGCTTTTTTGTTTGTTTTGAGTGTGGTTTTGGGAGTCAGATCGAATTTGAATCCTAATCCTACGGTTCACTAGTCACATGACCTGGGGGAAGTCACATAAACTCTCTGTGTGTTAGTTTTCTCATCTATAAAATGAGGGTAATAGTATTTACCTCTTAGCATTGTTGTGAGGAAAATAATTTAATATTTCCAATGCATTTAGAACAATGCCTGGCATGCATTAAATACTGTAGAAGTGTTTATTAAGGAAATAAATGATAAAAAAATTCAAGTCCCCTTAATACTAATAATTGACTTTGAGCTCATATCAATTTCTTGCTATTTGTGATGTATGTATTGTGTTTGTACGTTTGTATTTAAAACTTTTTATCCAGTTGGTGCAATTCAATTTTTATATATAAATGTCTCGTGACTTTAAAAGTTGTGAAAAACGTCTGGACTAGGTGATTTCTAAATGTATGTTTCAGGTCAATAATTTGATCATTCTCTGAGTGCAGCAAATTTCTACAGCATCTTACATAGACATCAGGTTGTAAAAATGGGTCTGAGGCATTTTGTCTGTAAATCTTAATCATGACTGTGAAGTAGGCTGTTTTCCTTGTCCACTCTTTCTGTCTCACCCTCTGATTGATTGATTCATTGATCAATGCAACTAACATTTCCACATGGACACTGCATAGACTTTGTCAGAGAATTCATGAAAGTACAAAAGACCTTACAGTCCGAAAGAGGAGGGAGGAAAAACCTGCATTACCACAGTACAAGGGGGAGAGTGACAAGTGCTGCAAAGACACAGATGAAAGGCTGTGGTATTTCAAAAGCGAGACATTATTTCCAAATGAGGAGCGACATTGAAAAGACAGCATTTCAGCTGGGGCGCTCAGGGAGAAGAGGATTCATCTCTGTGGAGGTGGCATAGGATGTGGCAGCAGGGACACGGCCAGGTCAGTTCTGGACTTGCTGAGCTGGAAGTGCCTATGGGACTTCCAAGTGGCGGGGCCATGGGGGTGAGGCCCTTCTGAGAGAGGCTGGGGAGGATGCAGATCGTGGGCGTCATCCGCTTAGAGTCAGCAGTTCAGGCAGGAGAGCTGATGAGAATGGAGAGGGGACTTTTTAATGCCCTCCACCTTTCAGTGTTCTCTTCTCCTATCTCAATCCTGGCACCCAGGTTCTCTGCCTACTCTCAGATTCTTCTGGTGCAGATGTCATAGATTTCTCAACTTATTTTCATGAAAGTGTCCATGAAGCAGTGCTTTATCTTTGCATATTGAAAAAGGATGGTAGGGGAGGACAGTGCTTAACTCAAAGTTTAGCAAATGAAACTTCAGGTGAGAGTGTTAGGCTATGTAGTACTTGGTTGGTGGAAGAGGTTTTGAGTACTGGGTAGGGCTAGGTGTCTTCTCTTGTAGCTGAGGATACACTTACTAAGGAACCAATTATTTCGTTTCTATGAATGACTCTGGTGGTTGGGAATGTTAACTCCCTCCACAGTTGGAAAGACAAAATTTCACCGTCTTGCTATCTGACTTGCACCAGAAGCATTTCCTTGCTGCATTCAGGGTTGACCTTTGCCCCGCTGTGAGGCTCCGTATCACATCTTCATGGAAACTGTAGCTAGGCAGCACTCCTCGGCTTAGCTCGGATCCCAACACGGAAAAGCTACCTCAAAACACCTACGGAAATAGAATTGGGGATCCCAAATTGCAAACGCTCTCTTATTTCGCTCCTCTGCATTTCCCATGCTGCTTCTGCCTCCTTCTCCTTCTTTTTCTTCTGCATTTACTCATTCACTCATTCCCCATTTATCCGTAACTACAATGTACAAAACACTCTGGAGCTGCCAAGAGTGACAGATATTGAAGATATGTTTTCTGCTTAAGGAGTTTATGGTTTATTAGGTATAGTGGTCATTAAAGCCTCACCAAATGGTTCTGGTTCTTTTCTACACACATGGTAGGAACATTTAGTATCCAGATTATCCGCATTTTCCTACTGAGGAAACGACTGTTCAGAAACTTTAAGTAATTTGTGTGCTGTCACTCTGCTTGGGTTCATCTGATGCTCAAGTCCGTGCTCTTTCCATTGTGTTGTGCCATGGTTAAGGCGGATGGGTATTTGAATAGGTGGAGTTTTGGGAGAGGGGTTTCCAGGTTGAGAGAATGGCATAAACAAAGAGGTGGGGGCAGGAAAAATGCCAGATGTGTTTTGGAATCAGTTACTCAGATAAACTGAAGTCCGATGGAAGAAAAGGTTGTCTGCCAGGCGGTGGTGGGAGGTGAGGCTGGAGTGTAGACAGCCTTGACTACCGGGATGAGGAATTTAGAATTTCTTCAGTCTCTACCGGTATGTTTTAATAAATGTGTCTATCACATTCCGGTTTGTATTTATTGACTCCGAGAGTTTTTCTTTCTTTCTTTCTATTAAAGATAAAATAGAATGGCCTAAAATGGTGGAACAAAGGGTTTAGGTGACATATTCACTCACCTACTAAGTACTGTGCATGTTCCGGGAGCTGGGGTACCCGGATAGACAGGATAGAGACCCGTCCTCTGAGAGCGGAGACGCTGGAAGACCGCGAAAATGGGGATTCATCCGTGGAAGAGCTCACGGGAGCTAACTTAGCCTCCCCTTTACTGGAGGACAGGCTCTCACCTACCTTGAGGAGTTTAATAAAGAGCTTATTTTATTTAGAAAATAAAAGAGGACTAGGAACTGGGAAGGTAATTTTTTTAAGAGGAAGGTTAAAAGGAAAGGCTTTAAAACACCACGAATGTAATGAATGCATAGCCTACTGTCATTAAGGAGGGAGACTAAACTGGCAAGGGATTATTTTTTTCAAGCTTCTTTGGGAAGAAAGAGTGTGGAGGAACTGAAAATCATGCAATTAGACAGAGCAGGAGTTTTGGCATCTTGCTTGAAGCCTGCTGAGCTGTAGGGCATGTGACTGAAGGTCAAGGAGGGTATGCAAGTAGATATGGATTAATAAACACACTGGAGTGTCTTACTGAGATAGTAATATTTGGATTATAAAACACTTTTAAAAACTATTTGAGCCCGTGATTAATTGAGGCTCACAAATTTCAAGCAGTGAAATGTGTTTTACTGCAATTGCTATTAAGAACTCCTATCAGCTATCCGATTCCTTGATTTCCCCAGTGAATTTTATAATCTAAATTAAACAGAGAATGGTATAAATTTTCCCTTTTTTGGGTAGCTGATTAAAACCAATATCATCTCAATATACTGTTACATAGTAGTTATATCTGACTCTATGGAACAATTTATTACATATCTGATTACTTCCAGTATTTTTGTGAATTGATCATAAGCCAATTGGAAAACTTACTGATCTAAAATAAGTTCAGTAATAACAGAATATACTGCCCGTAAGAATTATTAATGAAATAAATCAGGATGCATGGGAATTAGCATCTCTCCTTGTATAAAGTATGCTGTCACGAGACTGTAAATCACTGCCTGTAACGTATTTCTAACTCCACATGCCATCTGTGGTACTGGCTTCATCACCAATTCATAAGTATGCCTGAATAAGGGAAACTCTTTTCTGAACAGCTTTCTTTCTTAAACATTTTTCAAAAGGGAAAAAAAGAGAAACATGAGAATGAAGAGATTAATATCTGTATGCAATTATAAAAATGGCTGACAATGCCAATTTTTTGTTAAAATAGCTTTAGTTTCTGCATAAGCATAAATGCTATTATAGACATGATAGAAGTTTGCTAATGGAGATTTTCTCAAGGTTTTCAGGAAAAAAAAATCCTTGCATGTAAATTGCACAGGCAGTTTTATCCTAAAAATCTTGAGATGGAGAAAGAAATGACAAAGAATATTTCCATTCCCGATAACCACTGTTGTCTTCTTGCGTTACCGAACAGAAACCGACCAGAGAGGAAACCACACAAAGGGTGCTTCAGGATGTTTTCTCGTGCAGTCACGATCCGGAGAGAAAACAAAACCTTCTCCGAGGAAGCGGGCTGTTGTTTTGACCCTCCTCTCCTCTCTCTCACAGCACTGCTGGATTCTTCTCGATGGACCTGGAAATGTGCCAGCCTCCACTGTGCATGAGAGGGGGACATCTATTTCTACTAAGTTTCCCAGCAATTTTCTGAGGGTCCAGGGAAGAATTTTTATTCTGTAGGCAAGAGTCTGTTGGATTAACTTTATGGAGTGTCTGTGACAAACCACAGAACAGTGGGAAGTGGATAATTAGGGGCTATGGCTTTGGGGGGTATGTGTTGCTTCAGTCTCCCTTTGCCCCTTAGCTTGACGGCCATAAAGTGCAGGACCCCTGGTTCTCTGGCTGGTACCCCGAGGGGCCGCTGCTTCCCATCTCCCTCTCCCCATGTGAATATCCAACGATCTGAACAAAGGACTACCTTGACGTCCACATTCACTGTCCTTTACACAGCCCAGTCGGTTTCTTCATGGGAGTCTGTGGAGTAACTTTGTAGGCCACATGGGCACTTTCAGAAGTCTGGGCTTCTGTTGCTTGGCAGTGATCTGCGCTGATGGCAGCAGTCTCTTGTCACCGGTTCTTTGGGTTTCCTCCTTCTCAAGATGTGATCCATGTGCTGTGTGACAGTTACCATCTCTCTCTCTCTGTGTGGATGTCTCTCCCATCTTCTTATTATGTCTGTGCATTGCTCTGTTTACTTTATCAAGGGATCTGAATTCACGCAGGTAGCTTGGGACCAGGCAATGCATCTAAATAGTAACATGTTACCCAGAGGTGGGAATAGGATGGGGTCAGTGACGAGAATACTGAAAACAGGCCCAGGAATGTGTTCCCAGGTGGGCAGGAGCACTGGGAGGTGCTCGGCCCTGGCATGGGGGCCAGGGATCTGACTTTAGGAGGATGGAAGTCTGTCAGGAGGTTAGCGAGGCTGGCGAGGAGGAGCAATTTGCATGCATAATCAATTAAAAACTGCACAAGACTGATTGGACAAAGGCCAACAGAGGGCTTTTGTGTTTCCGGGACAGATGTAAAAAAGAATCATGAAAGGAGTGTTTACAGAGATAGAGGAAAGCAGACATTGTCATAAAAGTCGAGGGAGTAGAACACTTGAGTCAGACAGAGGGCTGGAAACGGGCTTTCAGTGGTGTGGAAAGGACTGCCCTGTCCCCGCAGAGGGTCCCAAATGAGGAGAGACCGCACTTCCAAAAACGGAATCCTTAGTCTTCTCTCATACTACAGGCTGCTCTCTCCATGCTTGCCTAAAATTTTATTTTTTCATGAAAATATTATTTAGAAAACACCTATTAGCCTAAAATGATTAGCCTTTAAATAATGAAAGCTTTGCATGCTTGTAGATGTTACTTAATGGAATTATATATAGAATTTTATATCTTCATATTTATTGATGTAATTTCATGTATAAAACAGATAGAATATATAAAATTTTATATACAAATAATGAAACTTGATAGGTATCAAACCATTTAATGTAATTTAACATAATTTAGTGATAATTCCCAGAAATATTCTTCTATTTAAAAGTAAGTATCAGCACCTCTATGTGCCAGAAACTGCTCTAATAAGTGGAGATAGATGGTAACAGAAGAGACAAGATTTCTGCCCTGCGGGGAACACAAGGTCTCTGAAGATGAGTTTAATGGAGAAAAATAAAATGGGTGAGTGAGAAGCTGATGGTAGAGAGTGTTATTTAGAAAAGGTGGTCAAGGGAAGGACCCCTGAGAAGAAACATTTGAGCAGAGATCTGAATAAAGAGACTTTGCAAATTGCCAGGTTTGGATGATGTTGGAAAAAGCCTTTAAAAGACCACTTAGGCCATGCAGTCAATGGTTATGTCGTGGAGATCACAAACATACACCTACAATACAAATGAGAAGTTATACCAAAGGTTACACCTGTTTTTATACCAAGGGTACTTGTGACTTAAATTGAAATTTCCTGAGACAGCATGAAACACGCATTCAGAAATATTCAGGTTAGATGACACAATAGGGTGTTCTCATGATAGAGATTACATTGATGTAGAACATACTGATGTGAAGAGCCTGCAAAAATAGTTTCTCGGTATGTGTTATGGATGAAATGTCTGTGTGCTCCCCAAATTCATATGCTGAAATCTCAACCCCCAATGTGATGGTGGTGTGAGCTGGGGCATTTGGGAGGTAATTAGGTCATGAGAGTGGAGCCCTCATGATGGGATTAGTGCCCCTATAAATAAGAGAGACACGAGAGCTCGCTGCCTCTCCCTGCTCCCCTCCATGTGAGGACTCAGTGAGAAGATGGCCATCTGTGAAGCAGGAAGCGGCTCCTCTGATCTGCTGGCACCTTGATCTTGGACTTCTCCGCCTCTAGAGCTGTGAGAAATAAATGTTGTTTAAACCACCTAAACTATGGAAATTTAATTCGCTATAGAAGCCTGAGCTAAGATAGTATGTGAGAGTAGAAAGAAGTCATGTCCCCAAATTAATATAGTTTATATAGTGCGATCTTTAAGCTGTGTGAGAATGGAAATTTATAAATTATATATTAGAAGTACACATTTTCTATAATGACTACATCCCTAAAAATTTGTATTTAAAAACAAAAATTGTACATTTAAGTTGGCCCAAACATTTTCTTCTGGATTTTTTCGTTGGGAAACTGAGAGGTCAGCTTATTTTGGGAGCTGGCTTATGTGTGGACACAGCAGATAGGCCTGGCCTGTGGATAGGCTACGAGTGCCAGCTGCTGCCCTCTCAAACCTGCTGCACAGAACTGAGCAAGAAGCAGGTGCTCGATGACTATTTGTGGGATGCTGGCTGAAGTTTCTATCCCCAAACCAGATTCCTCAGGCTGACTTGCATGTTAAACCATCTGCTGGTAGAACATCCATCCCGGTTGCTGAGCAGTCAAACTGCAAGCCTGAGGAGTGGTCATAGTCTTCTCTGCTCTGTGTTTATACGAACGTCTGAAGCAGAGAGTGGGACAATATTGCCAGCGGAAGCCTTTGCCCGCTCTATCCTTCACGTTGGGTAGATGGTGGGTGACATGAATGAAACACAAGTCTTCATATACTTTACTTCCTGATGACAGTCTGATATAGTCAGGACAGGCTTCACCCAGAATGGGGAGGGGACTCTGTATGTGATTGGCGGTGCCAAAAAGCTTCTCATACCTAATACATCTTCTGTGTTAGTTTGCCAAAGTGCCTGAAAGTTCCACCAATAGGTGTCTTAGAGCCAATTCCAGGTCCAGCCTCTCTCCTGTCCTTTCACCTCCCTGTGTCAGGGCTTTTATTAAAAAGTCAGATGTGATGGTCAAAGAGGGGATGCTTGAACCCAGGAACACTTTGATGTTAGTTTGTTTACCAGATTACCTGACTAGTAGCCTAGAGAAGGCCCACTGGAATGGGATAAGGAGTGAGTTAAGTTTGGGTGGATGTGAATGGAACCATAGTCTTGAGGGCTCTAGGAAGCTAAGGGCAGATGGAGGGCCCTGGAACTTTGGGAGAAGCAGAAGCATCTTTTTGGGAGGCAGAATTCTAAGACGAACCCCAATGACCTTCACCCTTTTATCATCTCCTCCCCTTGAGTGTGGGCAGAATCTATGAATAAGAGGAGATATCGCTCCCATGATTATGTTACATTATGTGGTAAAAAGGATTTTGCAGATAATTAAGATTTAGAATCAGCTGACCTTAAGAGGAGGCTCATCAAAGTGAAGGTGATCACAAGGGCCCTTTCCATCTGGAGCCAGAGGTCAGAGAGAGGAGCTGGACTTTCAAGGCATGAGAAATTTGTTGTGCCATGACTAGTTTGATGATGGAGTAGGCCACTTGGCAAGGAGTGTGGATGGCCTCTAGCAGCTGAGAGCTATGCCACTTTGACAGCCAGAAAGAAAAGAGGGAACTCAGTCCTTCAACCACAGGGACTGAATTCTGCCAACACCCAGAATGAGCTTGACAGGAGATTTTCCCCTAGAGCCTCCAGACAAGGACTCAACCTGGCTGATCCCTTGACTGCAGCCATGGGAGACCCTGAGCAGAGAACCCAGCCACAGGTGCTGGACTTTTCACCTGCAGAACTTCAAGTTAATAAATGGGTGTTGTTTTAAGCCAGTAAGTTTGGAGTAATTTGTTATGCAACAATAGAAAATGAATATATTTTGCTAATGTCACAATTTTTCCTGATATGCACATTGCTGTTGTATTCTTTTTCTCTTTTTCAGACAGGTCAATCAGTGAGGAACATTTAGCTAAGGCCCTTATGTTTTGTGGCTGGGGACACTGAGCGTTGTGGGGTACCATTTTTTTCCTATCCCCTTTCTTCACAACTGCTATATGCAGGCTACTCTATCATAAATTATAAGTGAGGTTGGTTTGTTTGTCTTCCATTTGGTTTTGCATGCCCTGGGGATTCCAGCACTTCTGCTTGTTACAACGAAAGCCAAATATAGGCACTAAGTAGCACATTTTGAAGGTCCCCCTTACTGCCTTTTCCTCAATATCTTGCTCTGTTTACAAACATCATGCTGCAGCTCGTTCCAGCCCCATTGCCCTGGATTTGAAACCATCCATTTTTACCCTGAGAAAGCACCCCACCCCATAAGGTCCACATCACCTCTGGGTCAGAGCCTGGTCCCTCTCCTGCACAGATGTGAATTCTGCTTTCTGTTCCATTTACGCCCACATGGGGCTCCTGGCATTTTCCAGCCAGTCTGTCCCCTGGGGGCTTCTCACCAGTCTCTTTGAATCTGCAGGTTATCCAGCAGCAATGGAGCAGCAGCGATTTGATTTTCTTCGTAGTCACAGTGAGAGAGACCCCTGGACCTGGCAGCATAAGGGTATTATGCAATCAGTGCATTTGCTCAGCTTTCAGACCCCAAGCCCTGAGGCCCAGGGGTTAAGCAACTGCTCAAGATAACCTCAGGGCCCCAGCTCCTGAATTCTATGGCAAGCCCTGGGTGGATATTCAATCCATGTTAATTAGTGATGATGGCAGATCTGGGATTTAACTCCCCAAACTGTGGATCTTAGTGCTGGTTGAACTGTAAAATCGGTAGATTGACACACACGTTATCCAATCATTAGGGCCATTAAGTTCACTGAAAAAAATGGAATTTTATAAATTGGTTGACTCAACAGCTACTTTGGATCATGGCTCAGTCTTGGGATCTCACACTCACACTTTACTCTTTTAGGAGAAATAAGAACGGGTCAGATGAACTGCTCCACTGTGTTGGCGAGCACCATCACCACAACCCAGGGACCTGGCTGTTTCCTCTTCTGTGGCTCTCATTCTAGGCTATTGTCCTTCACCTGAGAGTTTCTTCATTATATATATATATATCTATATACACATACACACAGTAATATTGTGATACAATAAGAATTGTACATTTGGTCTTCATCCCTGCTTCCTGGCACAGCGTTCCTAAAACTCTTGTATTTCCTGAGTGATAGGGGTGAAAGGAAAGGCTTTTGTTGTTCATAACAAGCTCCTTTTAACCATACCTGGGTTTATGCTAATAAGCTGACTCTTGGTGGGCCCCTGGATAGCTTCACAGTGGGGGCTGGTTGCTGGAGGAACCAACTATATGATTCGTGGCTTGGAATTTTCCGCCCCACCTCTGGAACTCCAGGGAAAGGAGAGGGGCTGAAGATTGAGTTAATTATCAATGGACAATGATTTAATCATCATGCCTATGGAATGGATTGTACATAAAAACCCTAAGTGATAAGGTTCAGAGAGCTTCCAGGTTGGTGAATACATCCATGTGCCTGCTGGGAGGGTGGCACATACCAGACTCCACAGGGACAGAAATTTCTGTACTGGGGACCCTTCTGGACCTTGCCCTGTGTGTCTCTTCATCTAGCTCTTCTTTTGTATCCTTTATAACATCCTTTATAGCTAACTAGTAATAACAGATAAGTGCTTCTCTGAGTTCTGTGAGCTGTTATAACAAATTATTGAACCTGAGGAGTAGGTTGTGGGAACCCTTGATTTGTAACCAAATTGGGGAGAAGTGTGGGTAACCTGGAGAACCACTACTGGTGGTCTGAAGTGGGAGGAGTCTTGTGAGACTGAGCCCTTAACCTGTGTAGTTTACACTAACTCCAGGTAGTTGGTGGCAGAATTGAGTTACATTTTAGGACACCCAGTTGGTGTCTGCAGAAGACTGGAGAATTACTTGGTGTGGAAAACATACATTTGGTGGCAGAAGTGTTATGAGTAGAAACGGTCATTATAGACACACACTTATCTACAATCACACCCTCATATTGTGTATGCGTATAGATTATACTGATCAGAAGAAAGGACATTCACACATTCTCCACTCTATTATGTAGTTAAATCTACATCATATAGTGCAAGTAATCATTAGAAGAATGTGAGATTTGCTCAGGCGGGGAGGAGGCATAACCTTTGTTCATGTATCTGCCTGTCAGTAGATCAAGGCTGTGCTCATAGGGTGGCTCCACTTCAATTTCTGGTCCAGCATGGCTTGGCTCTTGGCTCTTGGCTCTGAGTTGGGCTCAGGTTTGCTCCATGAGTATTCATTCTGGGGCCCAGGTAGAGGGGCAGCAGCCATCTGATGGGGACACTCTTCTCAGGACAATGGCAGAGGGGCAAGAGAGTACGTGGAGTCATATGCTACTTCTAAGGCACCCAGTTGTGTCTGCCCACATTTCATTGGAAAAAGCAAGTCACATGACTGAACCCCAAACCATAGGGGTGGAGAAGTACACTCTGGCCTTGGAGGAGGAAGGCAGGAAGTGAATATTTTTGAACAGCAATCCAATCTACCCCAGGAGGTAAGCTGACTATATGTGTGAATATATATCCTGCCTCTTTAAACACATAAGCACCCACACAGTCAGGGACATCTGTGAAGCGCTGAAAGACTTTAGTGTTTGCACATTTAACATATATGCACATTCAAACAAACAGAATCCTGAGCTGTGTTCAACTGTTTTAGCACTAGAGCCTGCCTTGTATTAATTTCTTCTGCTCTTTATTCTGGCCTCTCCACATTAATTCAGGTCACTCTCTGTTAAAATATGAGACAAGAGAGTGTTTCAAAGAAAAATGTTCTCTATGAAATATTTAAACATGGTTAAAACGACCAGCAAGATGGAGTTGAATGTTTTATGTGATAACTGGTGCTCAAATCTTGGTTCTTTCCAGGTAGGAAGGAAAGAACAGTGGTGGTAAACCTGTGCCCAGTGTTTATCACGCAGTCACCTGGAGGAATTTCAGGGCAGATTTTGCTCAGCTGAGATCTCATGCTGAGATGTTGGGTTGTCTCAGTTTGTTCAATGAGAGGAATAGAAATTAGAGTTTCTAGTACCTGTGACTCTAAGGAAAGGATTGAGGGAAGAAGTGAAATGTGAGGCTGTATCAATATTTATTGAGGATCTACCATGTACTAGAGACTGGGGCTGCCATTTTGCATATGAGGGAACTGTGGTTCAGAGAGGTAAAGAAATTTATCTAAGTCCTCATGGTTAAAAAGAAGTGAGCCAGCATTCAAATTCCAAAAGTCTATGCTCTTAGGAATGACACTCCATTGGTGTGTTATGGCGTTTCCTTCCACACTTCAGTGACTGGAAGGTCACTGCTTACAGGGTGGGTTGTATACACAGTTCACCTTTGGAACAGTGACCTTACACTGACCTTTGAGCTCTTTATAACTTCTACCAGTACTAATCAACAATCTCTCGTCTCTGACAGTTCTTTAAAATTTCCTCCTAAGTCTTCTACAGGCTAGTTCCTTCAACTCCTTCTCAGATGATGCACTATTCAGTTTTAATCATCCTGGTTATATTTTTTCAGATGAACTCTGGATTTTCTTAGGTAGCAAGGAACAAAAAGCCAGATGAATCCTCAAAACGGGAGGCAAGCCCTCCTGCTTTATCTTGCTGCTACCAGGGCAGGCAACTTCCTGGTTTGGATGCTGAGCCAGAAGTGGAGACAGCCCCAGTCCATTACCCTGCACCCAAGTCCCTCTAGGGCAGGGGCTGCATTGTGTCCATGAGCTCTTGGACCCCAGCCCTGGTTTAGATGCTCAACAGAGTTGAACCTGTGGAGTCTGATATCATTCACTTCTCTGTGGTTATTTATTAGACAGACATTTATTACACCACTTAAATAACAGACACAGAAAATGGAGGATAAGCTGAGAGATGTCCCAAAGTGATGGAATTCCCCATATCTCATTCCCTGGCTCCCTGATGCACATGTGATGGGAGATCATAACCAATTAGTCCCTGGACATCTCAGGAATACAGAATATGCCATTTGCACAGCTCAGTAATCATGGTGTGGATTAAACGTAGGTCTCACTAGGTGTGGATTTATGAATAAATGTGAAAAATATAAAACACAAAGACAATTGAAAAGAAGAAAAATAGCATGTTTCAAGGAAATGCAATGAGGAAATGGACTTGCTCTTACACACACACAATCTCTATGGCTTGATAGGCACTATAAAACAACGTCCTATCTTGTTTTGGGAAGAGCCCTTCTCATTTCTCTTGGTGTTTCAAACAAATCCATACCTTCCCTTGGTGCTTTGTAGAGCGCCCCCACGTGGGCACGCAACCGCCTTAGCGTTGACCTCTCAGTATTTACAACAGCATCCAGTTTTGAAGGGTTGCTTTTGTCCTAAATGCACCAGTCACCACTTGGAAAAGGGATTTTTGGCACAGCCCTATGTCATAGGTCAAATTGTGTGCCGCTCCCTCCAACTGATATGTTGAAGTGCTAACCCTCAGTATCTCGGAATGTGACCTTATTTGGAGACAGGATCTGTACAGAGGTAAGAAGCTACAATGAGGTTATTAGGTTGGGCCTTAATCCAAAATGACTGGTGGCCTTATAAAAAGAGGAAATTTGGACACAAAGACAGAGCCACACAGAGGGAAGTCAATGTGAAGAGACACAGGGAGAAGATGGCCATCTGCAAGCCAAGGAGAGAGGTCTGGAACAAATCCTTCCTTCACAGCCCTCAGAAGGAACCAGCCCTGCAGACAACTTGATCTCAGGCTTCTAGCGTCCAGAACTGAGAGACAGTACATTTCTGTTTTTTAAGCTATTGCTTTTATAGTACTTTCTTGCGGCAGCCCTAGTGAACTGATACACTCCACTCTGAAATAGATCCGTGTGTCAGTTAAGAGCCAGGAGAAGAGAGACAGGGAGAATGAGATTAGTTTGGGAGAGTCTGATTATCTGACAGTTTGTGTGGATACAACAGTGGCTCCTCTTGTGAGAGGAGTAGCAATAATTGATGACATGTCCTGCGTGAGATCTTTGCACTGAGTGTTCAGTTTATTTCAAATATATATATAAAAAAATCAATGGTTAGCTCAAGCTTAAAAATAATTCTAAAATGAGATAATTTTCATTCCTTTAAAAAATTTTTTCAGTTGGAATATTCCAGTCCACAAAGAGATGCCAAAGGAAAAAAAGGTAGCTTCTTGGTGAGAATTTGCATGTATTCGGTCCTCCCCCCCTACCCAGTGGATTTCCCCCCACAACATTCTTTCACAGGGATGTTTGCCTGAGGGGAGCCCTGGGCCCTCTGAAAGCAGCCACTGTGAATTCCTTTGGGTGGGGATTTGTCGGGCTGTTTTTGGTCTGCTTTCTATTAAGATGAACTGCCAGTATGTGTTATGTCCAGACAACCACCTTGTGGAAACCCAGAAAAAGCTGCAAAATAGAAACGAGGTAATCTCCTTGAAGCGGCTTGTCAGGGCCTTCTAAGGTCAGTGGGGAGGAGCTGAACTCTATGGCGCCCCCGAGATCTGAGTGGGGTTGCCAGAGTGCCAGGGCGCCTGCCCCAGCCTGCCTTCTCACACACTTGGAAATCACAAAAAGCCTTTCTGTCCACCGCAGCCTGTGAATTGGCTTTCATCATTGGCGCCAAAGACCCGCCACTCTTAGGTAATAAAGGACATGAAGATCAATCCCGAGGGAGAAGACTCCAGTTCCAGAATGTCGCTTTGTCCAGAAACAGCTGTGTGGGATTCAAGACTATCCAAGGATGTAAAGATCACAGGATCTCTTTCTTTCATTGTCTACTTGTTCGTCTGGGCACCACACTGTGCTTCTGCCATCAACTGAGCTGCCCACCACAGCGAAGGCGTGAGGCCTTAGGTGAAAGATTTATTCTTTTCTGCAGAGGCTCGAGCCAGTTGTTAACCCTCTCCTTGCCTTTCTTTTGTCTAAAAAAATTTTATTAATTTTTTTGGAAATATATATATAAAAGAGTATATAAATTATTTATGGATAATTTAAAGAGCAACAAAGCAAGGAACACCCATGCACCCACCCCTAGCTTCAAGAGTAAATGCTTTCTTCTTTCAGGGATATTGTAGTAACGTTACTGGAATCTTGCTTCTCTTTGGGATGCTATTTTTTGACATGGCTGCATTATCCAGTCAAGCTATGAGGCTCGGAGGATGTTAGGATATGAGAATAATTAATCTGGGTGTTGGGAAATGTCGTCCCACTGCTGTACCAAATATTAGCAAACAAAGGCACGACACTGCAGCAAATCTCTTTGTGAGTTGTGTCAATGCATGTAGCCCAATTAAAACAAAAATCTCTCGTTTCAAAGTTGGTAGGAGAATAACTACGTAAATTAAAATTCATCCATCCATCCACCCTCCAATATTCAATTTATTTATAATTCATTAATCAAATGCTTACTGCATGCCTATTATGTACTAGACACTTAATAAACCCAACAGGAGTGGGATGAGGATGGGAAAAAGGGCCAGGAGCAGAACTATCTTCTAGTCTGTTTCCTTCCCCCAAGTCAAGGATCCTTGACCTTTTTGCATGGACATGAAAAATTATGACCTTGTCCTGGTGGACAGTTTATAGGTGTCATGTCATAAGGTCAACTATACCACTTCTGGGCTCTAACCAATTGGGGAAGTGTTGTCTTCTCATTACCCCTCTTCCCTCAGCGTAGCATAACCTCGCAAGGGACCTTAACCCACACCGCGCCTGGATGTATTCTGGTGCTCTCTCTGGGGTGGCACAGATGCTGTGGTTGAGGAAGAGCTCAACTTTCAGCTGGGCCTGGTCAGGAAAGTGTATAAACATGTCTCACTCCACGGAGTGGAGGGAATGAGAAGACCAGCAGAACTTTGTCCTTGTGGAAGCTGGGAGTGGGATCAGGTACAGCTCATGGGGCAAGGAGACTGGAGGTGGGTTTGATAGAATGAGCTCAGTTTTCCTTAGTTTACTGGTTCCTCTTTGAGGGAAAAAAGGATGGGAGTATACGTACTGATATATCTGTTGTGTGTCAGGCACTGAGCGTGGCTTGATAAAATTTCATCTTCACGAAACCCTCCTAGGTAGTTATTCTTCCCATTTTACAGAAGAGGAAACTGAGATTCAGAGAAGTGTCGTGACCAAGGCTTCACAGCCCAGTGTTGCGGCTGATATTTAAACCCACTCTTAGTTCACAACACACTGTGCAGCCTCTTATTTAGGGGTTGACGAGGCTTGACAGCACTGTTCCAGAATGTGCTACCACAAGTCATCCTGTTCAATACAACTCATGGCTGCCTCAGAGGTGCCTGCTACCCCCTGGAGTATCCATAATGCTCTGCTGCTCACGTATGGGGCAGGCAGCAGGGCTAATTCAGGATAGGATGGCAGATGGGTCAAGTTTTCCATTTTTGCATCCCCCGTCAGTCTCCTCTTCCTTTTCAACATTTCCTCCTCGTTGAGGTGTCCAGTGCCCCTGGCACAGTGGGGAGTCTGTGGACTTGAGATGGAGCCCCAGTTCTGTAACGAACTGTGAGATTTCAGGCAGACCGCAGTTTCCTCATCTATAAAAATGGTATCGACAGGGTCTACCGTGCATGAGAAGTAGAGATGCTAGCTGTAGAGCCTGGCATACATAGCAGAAACTCACCAAATGGGACTTAGTTTTCCTTACTCTGATCTCCTTCCCTCATTGCCTCGTGATCTAGTCCCTCTCTTCCTCATTAGCACTTCTGTCCAAAGCTTCATTCTTGTGTCTCTCCCTTGATCTTCCTTATTCCTCCTAAGGCATTGTGACAATTAAAAGTGGAATGAGTAGCTCCCTCTGGGAACATCTTTGCAGTTTAACAGGAATTTTCTAGAAATAATAACAGCCCAAAGAATGAGTCTCCAATGGTGACATTTCAGGCAAAATGATGGTCCAGTGAAGAAGATATTTTTGGGCAGAGGGACACTCACTAATTCCTAAAATCTTGATGAGCCGTTTGAGGCAGATGCAACACAAGATCTATCTTGTCTTTTGTACTTGGTTCTACATGCCAGAATGTTGATGTTGGAGAAACATATTATCAAGGAGCCATTTTAAGCCTGGAGCCCTTTAGTCTGCTTTTGAGGTTTTTTTTTTTTTTTTTTTTTGCTGAGGAAGACTTGCCCTGAGCTAACCTCTGTTGCCCATCTTCCTCTTTTTGCTTGAGAAAGATTCACCCTGAGCCAACGTCGGTGCCAGTCTTCCTTATTTTGTATATGGGTCGCTGCCACAGCATGGCTGATGAGTGGTGTAGGTCCATGCCTGGGAACTGAACCCCTGGCTGCCAAAGTAGAATGCTTTGAACCTAACCACTAGGCTACAGAGCCAGTTGCTAGTCTGCTTTTATACTCTCTCTGTTATTGCATTTATTATATGGTGTGTATGTACTGCATTGTATGTGTCTGTCATTGTGTTACCAGAGAGCCTCAGACCTTAATATAGCTGAAACCATCAAACTAGGGGATTGCCACACTGGGAGTTCATTTCTTGGTAAAATGTCATGTTCTTAACAGGTGCTGATATCTTGAAGGTAACTGCCCACTTTACCCCCACCCAAATGGCCCTACCAAATTGCAGTGCATGATCCTTTAGCAGTTACTGCGTTTGTGCACAGAATGACAAATCTTCAGAAGTGTACCTCTTAGTGTGAGACAGACCAATCTTTAAACCCATAGACTCCAGATCAATTTGTTTTAAATAGTGTGCAAATAGTGGAATTTTTTTGT
Source organism: Equus quagga (assembly GCF_021613505.1). Lineage (NCBI taxonomy): Eukaryota > Metazoa > Chordata > Mammalia > Perissodactyla > Equidae > Equus > Equus quagga. Next base: position 47,730,701 of record NC_060275.1, on the reverse strand, counting down.
GTAATCCCTCTTGAAAGAAGCACAAATGCCTGGGATTGCTTTGGGAAATTAATCACATACACGCATGCGCACACACACGAAATGTCATTAAAGGTTACAATCTCTAACTTTTCATCATAGAGAGTCTTTAAATTGACTGGGACTTTAGCAATGATCTAACCTAAATTCTTCACTTTACAGGGAAGAAAGTGAAGTTCAGAGAGGGGAAGGAAAGCCTGAGTTTGCACAGCTAGATATGAAAGAGTCAGAACCCAGGTCTTCTCATTCCGTGCCCAGCAGCACAGGAATTCTTTCTTCCTCCCTATGCTCCCTCCCTCTTAAGTTGTTCATGTTTGTAGAGATCTTCTCGTGCTAACCACATAACGGGCTCTTTCACTTTCTTCGGTCTCTGTCAGCTGTTACCTTATTAGTCAGGCCTTCCCTGAGCACCAAACACAAAGCAGCACCCCCCATCAGGACTCCTTACCCTCTGCGCACTTGCTCCACCCCCCATCTTACTTGTTTATTGCCTCACTCCTGCAGCTAGAATGTAAGCTTCCTCAGAAAAGGACTTTGTTTTGTTCACTGAAAAATCTGCAGCCCCTACAACCGTGCCTGGTATACAGTAGGTGCTCAGTAACTACCTGTTCAATGAATGGATGAGCATCCACTAGTGAGAGGTAGAGGCTGCAGAAACAAGAGTGAGCAAAACCGCTTCTGCTCCCTCCGCTTCCACGGAGCGCTCAGCTTTGTGGAGGAGGAGCCTTAGGTTAGCAATCACATACGTGTGATAAACTCTACAAAAGGCATTACAAGGGGCCTCAGGTGTGCAAAACAAGGGGTCTCGACTTGGTCTTGGGAGGCTTATGACAATAGTGGGAAAAGACCACGCACACACTGTGTGTCACCATTACTGAATCCACCTTATAGAACGTGCTCATCCCTGTGACGTTTGAAGCATGTTTTGTCAAAGGAACTTTATCTGGTTGCTGCGTGACTAGTTTAGTCCCTGACGAGGCTGCATCTGGTGAAGAGCTTAGCGATGGGGTGATGCTCCAGATACGATGGTGCAGAGAGAACCCATCATCGTGCCTATCCTACGCACAGGAATCTACACTCGCGTCACTGAATGGTTTTTGAATGAATTTATTCTGAAGGGAAGGCGGCACTCATGGACGTCTCCCTGGGGACATTCATAGTTGGGAGAGAAGACTAGTTAGCTCCCAGGGTGGCCACATGATGTCACTGTTGCTTAAAAATATAAAAGAACAAAAACCCATCTTTTGCGAGGACCAGTTTAGGAGGAAGTTTCAGTAAGGTGAAAAACTATTCCAATAAGAGAACTTTTATACACTTAAAAGACATTTCTAAACATAACATCTGGCCTATTCCTCAAGGCCACTGTTTTATTTTTACTTATTATTATTATTTTTACTCACTATTATCAAATCTATCTTGGTCATACCTAATGATTTCTTCTGAAGAACTCAGAGCACCCTTATGTCTAATATCTTACATGTTTTCAAAGCACTTTAAAACGTCAGTGTTTCAGGGGCTGGCCCCGTGACGTAGCGGTTAAGCTCGCGCACTCCGCTTCGGAGGCCTGGGGTTCACCAGTTCGGATCCCGGGCCGGACCTGTGCCCTGCTTGTCAAGCTGTGCTGTGGCAGGTGTTTTTAATCTAAAATAGAGGAAGATGGGCAGGCATGTTAGCTCAGCGACAATCTTCCTCAGGCAAAAGAGGAAGGCTGGTGATGGATGTTAGCTCAGGGCTCATCTTCCTCAAAACAAAAACAAAAACAAAAACAAAAACGTTTCATTGAAATGTGATAAAAATCAGAAGAATAAACATGACATGCTGTGAATGGAGGCGTGTGATCACCTCCACTTTCTGCACCTGAAGTCATCTCTAAAAGTGGCCACCTATCAACACAGATTACATCTATCCATATTTCCCAAATCAACATGGTTTATTTAAAATTTGCCCATTGTCTATTTTTTTTACACTTTCTCTCCCATTTTTCTTCCTTCTTTCTCCTTAGAGAATTTTTCTAATTTCTTTTGTCCTTTCAATGGTTTATTTTGTTCTTCGTTCAGTCCATTGATTCCTTGAATATTTACTGGGTACCTGTTATGTGTGAGACCCTGTTCCAGGTATTGCAGAAGATAGAAAGCACATGAGCTTATTATCTCCATATATAAGGCTCTTACAATCCTTTAAGGTTGTAGGACCAACTCACAAAAATAATAAACTGAATGCTCGTGCATGTCTGACTACACATCAGACACTGTGCCAAGCTCTTTACCTGTATCTCATTTAAATCTCATGACACCTCTTGTTAACCCCATTTTACAGGTGGGAAAACTGAGGTTTAGGGACGTTCAACAATTTGCCTAAGGCTAAACAGCTATGTATGTTGGAGCTGAGATTTGAATCCTGGTCCATTTGGTCACAGAGCCTGAGCTATACTTTACAGACTTTCAGTAATATTAAGCAAAATGAGGTAAATGTTAAAAAATGAGATTCGAAGTGCTATGGGAATTCTTACCTGTAGAGATTTCGTGGAAGAAGTGGCATTTGAGATTCGCTTTGGAGGATGAATAAAATTTCCCCTGGTAGGGATGAGAAGGGAGGCTCAGCTAAACAAAAGTTTAGTTCTTGCTCACGATCTATTTACAATGAAATTGGCAAGGAGTCTTGGTTCCACACGCTGACTTAGGGACCCAGGCTGAAGGGCCAGTGTCTACAGTTACACCCACTGGAACAGGAGCAGGAGAAGAGAGAATGGCACATGAGGGTTTTATTACGCTTGCCTGCACGTGACTCACAGCACTGCTCACATTTCATTGGCTAGAACTAACCGCACGGCTCTGGTTAAGTGCAGGAGGGCTGAGACCTGTAGGGAACAGATGGAATGTGGGCGCACGTTCTGTCTCTGCCCTGCTGTTGCGCTGCCTCCCTGCAGTAGGGGAGACATGCGCCATCTTCCAGATTTAATCAGTGGGTAGACTTGGGCACACAGAGATGAGCTGACTTACTCAAGACTGCACGGTCACCTCGGTCATAGCCACCAAGAAAGGGTGGATAGGTGGCTATTGACATGACATTGTTTCAGGAACCTTTCCTTCCCTCTCCCATGTCTTTCTTCCTCCCCTGATTGGTTGAAAGAGGCGTAAATTCTACAACTTCAAATGGTTTTCTTTGGCTTAAGCCCCGGATCCTTTGAAAACTAAAATAGTCTTTAGAGAAATACTGTATTGAGCCTGAACCACAGGTCCAAGTCTCCTAGAATAGTGGGATCGGAGTGGAATTTTCTAGTACAAATGAACAATTAAGTAAGCAAATGAGATTTGAAATAAGACTCAGTCTCATCTCAAGCCTGGTGTTTCCTGACCTTTTCCAGTGGAAGATGAGCATATGGGAGGGCATATTTCTCTCATTTACCAAGTATACCTCTGTATAAGCCTATCAACAGCACTGTGGAAAACAGGCTGAACACTGACCCATTGTTGTCTGCGGTGAAGGGCACATTTGCTTGTTTCAAGTGACATACTAGGTAACTCTCTTCCGAACAGCAAGGCGCTTACCCATGAAAAAAAAAAATGAAAGGAGCAGCCAGATTTGGTTACTGTCGGAGCCACATGATTCAGAGATATCCTTGATAATGACAGTTGCACAGCTGGATAATTAATCAAAGTATGAAGAGAGTATAGAGCCCTCTAATGCACACAGCTCTATCCAGTCTCCACGGGATCAGGCCATCATCTGTTTATTCTCCTTCGGAATGGCTTGAGATTATTCAATTATTCAATAGCTTCCCTCCTTGCTGTGATGGGATGTATGGTTTTTAATTGGCACCAGGGTCTTTCGGTTCCTGTGAACTTTGCTAGTCACTTTTGTGATTCCAGTCCCTGGAAGCCTGAATGTTTATCTTTATCTAGAGCTGGGCCCAAACAATGCACCTTGAAATGCCGATCAGCTTTGAAAAAAGCAGTTCTGCCCAGCAATTGGTAGCAAAATCATGACAAAAGTCTGATTTCAGTCTTGCATTTTTTTTTCTTCCTACCTGTGTTGTTTTTGGCATAGAATATAGGATTTAAGAAAAAAGTCTATATTTGGCATGCATTTTCTTTGCCATTATAATTAATTTTGTAAATGTTATCTTTCTCTTAGGAGAGAGTTTTAGGTTTTAAGTCAACTGGTATATAAATATTTGTTCAGTATGGTGTGTCATTGAAGTGCTTTCTGGAAAAGCAATTCAATATTTCGAATATAAATATGATTTTTTTCAGACTTCTGAGAGATTATTGTAATTGTTTGTTCAGAGACGTTTATTAAGAAATAGATTACCACCTATTTTAGGGACTTTGAACGTAAATTTACAATGAAGTCTCATTAAGTGGGCTGCTTTTACTGTTCTTAACACTCGAGTAGAATTTTTGTCCTCTTTAGTGTAAGTTTTCTCCTTGAGATGAAAATTCTTCCAACCTTCTGTGTTAATTAATGCAAAATGTTCTTTCCCTGATTTGGTCCCTGTATAACTCTGTCAGACAATGTTCCTAACACTTTTCTGTTAATACTTTGTGTTACTCCTCTGCCTGATCATTTTCAGAGTAATAACTTATCACTCTTAAAAGTCCAACAACTTGCTCTGGTTTCAAGGTCCAATTTAACCTGACCTCAACAATGACCCTGCCTTTTCTCTCGCTACTTTCTGACAAACACCTTGTCAGTTTATCTCCTTCTCAGTGCCTGTAACCAAAGTGAGGTTGCTGGAACAGTACCATCAGGCACACCTGGGCACTCCTTAACATGCAGAGTCTCTGGAGCCACCCAGCCTGGCGAAAGGAGAATCTGCATTTTTTTCCTTTTTTTTTGAGGAAGATTATCCCTGAGCTAACATCCACCTCCAATGCTCCTCTTTTTGCTGAGGAAGAGTGGCTCTGAGCTAACATCGTGCCCATCTTCCTCTACTTTATATGTGGGGCATCTGCCACAGCATGGCTTGACAAGCGGTACATAGGTCCACACCCAGGATCTGGACTGGCGCAGCCTGGGCTGTCAAAGTGGAATGTGTGAACTTAACCGCTGCGCCACCGGGCCGACCATGAGAATCTGCGTTTTACCAAGCTCCCAGGTGATTCCCGAGCACATTCATTTGACAAGTCCTGACCCAGAACTTCCCACTACGTTCTTGCCTCCATGCTTATGCTTATACTGTTCACTCTGCTTGTTCCCTGTTTCCCTCCACTTAGCTAAATTTTATTCATCTTTTGGGGGCTGGTCAGTTGAACTTCCACTTTTGCTCTTAAACTTTGTCCTGATGCATTTTAAAATTGTCTTAGTTTGGAGTTAGTTTTTGAAGACAGATCATCAGGCAAAGATCACAGGGTCAAAAGCATCCTTGAAAATGTATTAAGTTACCCATCAACTAGAGAGCAGATGTCTTAGTGTATCTTGTGCTGTCTGCTAACAAATCTACCTATGGTCAAATTCTCCCCCCGAGTCAGAACGCTTCGCTATTTCTTTGACTTAATACGAGATACACTGACTGGCTTGCTAGGAATGGTGTTTGTGAAGAGTATGGCTCCCCATCTCCAAGTGTACATAGTTGAATTTGCATAAGATAAATACCTGTAAGGAGGAACTCTGCCGAAGTCAGGTCTGATATGTGTTCCCACTTGTATTTTTATTCCCATGTTGAGTCAGATCTGGTCAGAGGAAATTCTTGGGACTGTTTAGAAAAATATGTTTGGGGTGCTTCTGAGTTAATTGTGAATCACTCCCTTTGCATTAAAGAAAGGATCCCGAATATTCCATGCATTAAAAAATAACAGAAGAAAACATTTTCTAGTTGACCAAGAGGCTTAGTTGGAGTGGGAAAGGATCTGTACATAATAGAGAAACAAAACAAGAAGAAGGAGCAGGAGGAGGGGGAGAAAGAAGAAAAGAAAACAAAACCTCTGCATAAAGTTTAAACGGTAGAAAAAGACATTTTAGGCCCATTAATATTGCCTGTCGTGGACTGAATTGTGTCCCCTCAAAAGGTGAGTGTTAAAGCTTCGACTCCCCGATGTGACTATATATTTGGAGACAGGGTCTTTAAGGAGGTAATTACAGTTAATGAGGTCATAAGGGTGGGGCCCTGATCTGACAGGACTGGCGTCCTTACAGGAGCGTGTGCACAGGGGAAAGGCCACATGAGGACACGGTGAGAAGGCGGCATCTGCAAGGCAGGAAGAGATGCCTCCCAGAAACCAACCGTGCTGGCACCTTGATCTTGGACTTACAGCCTCCAGGACTGTGAGAAAATAAGCTTTTGTGGTTTAAGCCACCCAGTCCCTGGTATTTCATTATGGCAGCCTGAGCAGACTGACATTGCCTGACCAAGATCACCCTCCTGAAGACAGAATGGATTGATGTTTGTTTGGACTCGAGGTGTCATTATTTTGGCTGTTACAAACATATAACTGCAGTATTGTAATTTATTGTGCAGCTATTGGTCTGTCACTTTCAGCAACTGCTTTCTACTTGATAACATTTGTGAGATGAATGAAGCAAAATTACTTGTTAATTTTTATAACTGTTTAGATGCTAGTTGGCTGCAGTCTCCAAATATTTCCTAACGCATTTAGGGTTTTCATATGGAGGAAACTGCCTAACTCCTGATGAAAGGTGAGACTGAAACTGAAACCCATAGTTCACCAACGTAATGACGTTATCGGAGTAGAAGGAGGGTGGGAATCTTAAATAGTTGTCGTTTGACTTCTTTAGCTAATAAACATTCTTTCAGTAAATTAGAGCAGTTAGGGTGGGAAGTCTCTTCCCCTAATATAAGCTTCTCAATGAGATGTTAAGATCAAAGCTACCTTCTCTCTTTTCCCTTTAATGAAGAAGAAAAGACCGTAGGAGGTAAAATTCAAAGTGCTGAAATTGACATATAAGAGAAGTGGACAATGTGAACATAATGTGCTCCTCCTCTAGCGAGGAATCACAGTCCACGTTCAGGATTAACGATGGGAGGTGGCTGTCCGAGGAATGCGTTGCTAGCTTACATTTGGTGCGTGCGCCTCTCAGTGTTTTGTATTTCACAGCATTCTGCATCTAATATCCACGGCTCTGAAAGGCTGCACAAATATTTCATTAAAGTTATTTTATGGTACGGTTGAAATTCTGTGGGGGATTTATAGAGCTGGAGGTCTTGGATTCATTCTCTCCAAATTATGTTTTGTTCCTTTCTTGATTTGAAATGTGTCCAGGAAGCCACATTGCTGGAGAAAAGCACTTAAAGCATAGAAATGAATATGTTTGGTAAGTATAACATTTCACTACCCTCCACTTCTTGCATTGAAAATTTTAAGACTCCGGAACTTAGTTGTTTCAAAAGTATAAGCCTTTTTGGCGCTGCATGATGGAGTGAAGTGAGCTTTCTGAAAATCAGAAAGTTTTCGTTTTAATTCCATTTCTACCTCTAACGACCCATGTGTGATGGTTAGTTTTATACATCAACACGGATGGGCCATGGTGCCTAAATATGTGGTCAAACATTATTCTGGATGTTTCTATGGGAGTGTTTTTTTTTTTTTTTTAAAGATTGGCCCTGAACTAACATCTGTTGCCAATCTTCTTTTTTTTTCCTTCTCCCCAAAGCCCCCCAGTACATAGTTGTAGATTCTAGTTGTTAGTGCCTCTGGTTGTGCTATGTGGGATGCTGCCTCAGCACGGCCTGATGAGTGGTGCTGTGTGTGCACCAGGGATCCGAACCTGTGAAACCCTGGGCCGCTGAAGCGGAGTGCACGAACTTAACCACTCAACCACCGGGCTGGCCCCTCTATGAGAGTGCTTTGAATGAGATTAACATTTTTTTTTTCACTTTTTAGTTTATTTTTTTTTGAGGAAAATTAGCCCTGAGCTAACATCTGCTGCCAGTCCTCCTCTTTTTGCTGAGGAAGACTGGCCCTGAGCTAACATCTGTGCTCTTCCTCTACTTTATATGTGGGATGCCTACCACAGCATGGCTTGCCAAGAGGTGCCATGTCCGCAACCAGGATCCAAACTGGCGAACCCCGGGCAGCTGAAGCAGAATGTGTGAACTTAACCACTGCACCACTGGGCTCGCCCCAAGATTAACATTTAAATCAGTGGACTTTGAGTAAAGCAGATTGCCTGTCATAATGCGGGTGGGCCTCATCCAATCAGCTGATGACCTGAATTGAACAAAAACCTCCCTCGGGCAAGAGGGGATTCTGCCAGCAGAAGACCTTCGGGCCTGAACTGCAGCATTGTCTCTTCTCTGGGTCTCCACCCTGCAGATTTTGGACTTGCCAGCCTCCATAATCACACCAGCCAATTTCTTAAAATAAATCTCGTCTCTCCATATACACATCCTATTGGTTGTTTCTCTGGAGGATCCTGACTAATACACTCTGTAATCCTGGTCTCATCCTTTCTCCTCTCTCAGGCTCAAATGTGCAATCTGTAAAGAGGGGAAGTGGCACGACGTAACCTCTAAGGTCTTCTACAGAGAAAAATTGTGTGATTAAAAAACATGCTAATTTTGAAATGTAAAATTTTTATACAGAGTAATAAAAGTAAATTGTAGAGAGACATTAGATACAAATATGAAAACACCTCCTGATTTTTTGGGATTTTGATTAAGATTTAGAGGCTGTTTGGTGAGTCTCTGCATTGGGGAAATATACATATCTCAGCCTAGTTCATCAAACACAAGATATTCTGGCTGGATTCTGCTGCTAAGTCTCTCTCCCCACTCACAGCGCTCCTCTCCTCCCCACCCACCGCCCGCTGCAGGCATTCTCCTCCTTGCTGTGGGCAGTGGCACCTTCCAGGTACAGACACAGATCTCCCAAGTCCTGAGCCAGGCATGACCCAGGCAGGTAGAGCATCAGTTGACTTGGACCCCAGCTGGTGTCCAGAGATGAGAGGCCGGGCATCGCCAGCCATTCCATCGCCACTGCTATTTGCCTATTGCGTGATTATTTCTTTGACTCTTGATCATTCTCCCTGGCAGCAAAACTAACACAGGTTTATTGCACAATAGTACTAAAAAGAAAATAAAAGTGACCCCTTGTAGCACCTAGAGATAATCACTATTCACCTTTAGATGTATTTTATTTTTCTCTAAGCCAGTAAAAATACAACTTAGCCTTCCTTGCCCTCCCTCTCAAGGATCATCTTGTTCTAATGCACTTGGAGGAAGATTTCTTCCTGGATTTCCAGTCCTGGGTCAGTTGGGTCATCACGTATGGGTGTGCAGGTTGTGCACTGCAGAATCTAGGAGGCAACTCATCCTTTCATTGTTGATCCTTTAAGTCTCTAGTGACCCTACCACAGGACTTTGTGTTCAGTGGATTTTCCTGAAGGTAATCAAGAGGACTTAGATGATAGTCTTGCCCCGAACAGAGAATAAGTTACACTTGAAGATTAGACACCAATTTGCTTAAACATCTGTCAGGCATCCTGAACAAGGACCTATTTCTCACACACTACTTCTTCCTTAGGCCTCAACTTCTCACCATATTACTGGGACCTGTTCTTGACCTCAGTCTGCTTCTCAGCCAGAAGTCTCCAGCTCCACGTCTCTAGCTCCTTAGGGCAAAGTTCTAAAATTCTGGTTACTGTGTTATACAGAACATTTAAATTCTTCTTTTAATTCTATCTTTTCAAACCATGTCTAGGGTACCCTACTTTTCACATCCAAAGAAAGGCCCAAAAAAAATGCTATCTTAAAGGATCAGTTCCCTCTCTCAGAAGAATTCTCTACTCTCCTCTGTACGTGTTCATGTACTCAGAATGCGAAAAAAAAGATGATGTTCTTCATTTCCTTTATTGGTTTTCATTTTTTTCTGATGGTTGCATGTTCCTTCATGGCAGAAAGATGGCAAACATGGTCAAAAACACTGTTTTTAAGACACATTCATATGTAGCTTTAAATTGCTTCCCAGGGCTTGCTCCGTGGTGACTGGTGGGATCCACGGCTGGTCCCTGAGCTCTCCTTGGGAACTCTTTTGACATCTTTAAAGATGTTGTCTTTGCTGGTGTGGCAGTAGAGTGAGCTATGCAGTGCAAGTTGGCGTGATTCATGGGCACTCCCTTTGGCTTGGTCAAGGTCAGGTGGTCCTCCTCTTGCTGGCTCAGCCCCATCTCAGCTCTGCCATGCTACAGATCCTCTGAGTCTTGGCCAAGGATGGTCCAGGAGTTGGCCTTGGCTTCCCACTCCCCAGCCTCTGTCCATCCCAGCGCCTCATGATAGGGATGTGGCCATCATTTGTATCCTCCTCTGGGAGCATGCAGGAACACCTGGAGCATCCTTCTGTGTCAACCTGAAGCCCAGGGAGGCCCAACGGCCAGTCTCCTGCTCTCACTGTACATGCCACACTGCTATTTCAGTACTTCTGTGGGTGGGCACTGGGGTGCCCAGGGACTAGGGTGCCCAGATTTAGCAAACAGAAATACAAGACACCTGGTTAAATTAGAATTTCAGGTAGACAACAAATGCTTTCTTAGTATTATTTCGCATGTAACATTTGCAACATACTTATACTAAAAAATTATTTGTTGTTTATCCGAAAATAAAATGTAACTGAGAATCCTATATTTTATCTGGCAGCCCTACCAGGGACCCAACTGGACTTTGAGGCACAACCTCCCTCTGCCTTTAGTTTCCCTCCTCGTTTTCCTTGCATAGACTGAGGGTCTGTGGGCAGACTTTGTAATCTGAGGAGTTCCTGCTGATTTTACCCCTCCCACTTGAGATATAGCATTTTAAAGCTATGTTTATTTATAAATTAGGATTATATTGGAAATAGAGCTTTATATCCACTCTTTTTCACTTAGCATACAGTCATTTTTTCCCAAAGCATGAATTTTAATGGCTAATGAATTTCACATCTGGCTTGAATTTTGACTGGGTTTGTGATATGTTAATTTAGGAGTGTTTATTGAGCAGCTTTTATGTGCTAAAGTATTGTTTTGGTGCTCTGGATACATTGGTGAACAAGTCAGAAATGTGTTTACTCTTATAGAATCTACACGACAGTCAGGAAGACAGATAATACGTGTAAGTAAATAAAATAAGTTCAGCTCATGATGAGTGCTGTGTGAACCACAAAACAGTAGGAGTGACCCTATGGGGTGCAGGAGGGAACAGTAAATGTGCACACCACTGTTGGCCCCAATTGATTGGTCCAGGGAAAGACACCTGATCCAAACTGGCCTCATAGGAATCCTTCCTTGGGCCAAGAGCAAGGTCCAGGCAGTTTCTCCAAGAGAAGCGGCAGCAAGATGTAAAATTCAAGAGCTGGTGGTGGCCAAGTTTACCACTCCATGAGGAAATAAGTGGTGAGAGAGAATAAAGTCATCATGCAGATGAGAGTGGTGATGAGGGACGACAGTCATGGAGGCATTTGGGTCCCTGGATTCAGTTATTCCTGATCTCCACCTTCATCCTTACCTTTTCAATTTGGGCATTCAGCCATTCCTGAAATCCTATAAGCCCATAAATTGTATTTTCGCTCAAGCTATTTTGACGTGAGTTTCTATCACGAGCAATCTAGAATCCTGACTGATGCTAAAGGGAAGCATAAGAGAATCATTTACAACAGCTCCCACACCCAGACCCATTGTGGGGTTCTCTACTGGGCCAGCTCTCTGTCTACCTCCACATGGCTAAAGAGAGCTTGTCTTCATCTCCCTGAATGTTTCTACCCCTCCACGTGTCGTTATTAATCTGAATGGATCCCCAGATTCAGAGAGATGAGAGTTTCCTTCTTCCTTATAGACGGTTTCCCTCCTTGTTTCTGTATATTTTGTGGCCTCAGGTTGACTTCTTCCTAAAATGATTGTCCCTGTGAGTGTTCCTTCCCTTCAGGCAGAGTCACATGACCCACAGCATGAATATCATCTGGTCTCATGGCAGGAACAGGACAACCACACAATAATCTGATATCAATTTCCCCAAGTCTGGATTATTCAATGTGAAACGATGCCATATGTGAGACATTCATGTTGGGCCAAACCAAGCTCGATATAATTTCCTTTCAGTTTTCTCCTCCTCATGAGTTAAAAAAATCCCATGGTGTGCACGGGTGTGTGCATGCGGTTGTGTACACAGGGGAGAGGGACAGTTTCATTTGGAGACACCTCATTATATTTGGAAATAGAGACACAGTTTTCTCCTAAAAACATCTTTCTAAATGATTCTTAGGTTCCTAGGCTGGCCACATGTGTCTACATAGCTAAAAATACACCTTCAGCAGCACTGACCTCTGTAAGTTCGCAAAGCTGCTGGGTGCTATGATGCTCCCCTGAACCTTGAGGCCATTGAGACTTGAATCTGAGTCCAGCACCCTGCTCCCAAAATCACCCTGAGCTCTTGTGAAACCTGAGTCCTAGAGCGTTTTTGAGCACCAAGGGATTTCTGAGTCCCGAGAACACATGAGACTAGCAGCAGGGCATGGAAGGATTCCACACATATGCCAACAACTAGGCTCTGCAGCCTGGATGGATTCTCTTCTTCTGGTTCTTCCCCCTCCTCCAGTGAATCCATCATTTCTCCACCTCTACAGAAAGACTCACTCCAGCTGCTGAGGCATTCCCAACCAAGCCAAAACACAGCTCAATAACCATTACAACCCATCCATCGCCATTCTTGTCCAGTGTGGTTTGGGCGAAGGTCACCGTCCTAGTAGCTGGGGGCTCAGTAAGGCCCGCCGGGCTCCCTCATGTGCACTTCCACCTGCCCTTCCTCTCGTCACTCCTGCTGCAGCCCCAAGTCTCCTTTGCTGCCAACTAGACTCAGGATTTAGAGTTTAGGAGCAAGGCTGGGACACCCAGTTGCTCTAATCTCTGCTTCCCATACTAGCCACAGGCTTCAGCGTCTGTCCAGTAGTGCATTCTTTGTGTCTACCTAGTGTCTTCCTAAGATTACAGCCCCATACTGAGACCTGCACCCCTTGACACAGGCCTTAATTCTCTACCCAAGTCCTTTCTGGTTTCTTCCCTGGGCCTGGATCCTACACTTTGCAATTGCTGGCTGACAATCCATAGAATGCAGAGAACTCTCCATGAAGCACAAATTCAACATTCCAAATTTCCAAGCTCAGCATAAGCCCTCTTCTTCGACATGATTAAATTGTTGAATTAATTTAAAAAGTACAGTTAAAATAAGGAATCAAAAAAACGTAAAACATGCACAGTGAATCAGCATTCTTTTGCTGTAGGGCGGAGACCTCTTCTTTATGGCTCTGGTCTTTGGAGTTTACGTGTGTGAATCACCTAGGTGCACTGTATTCACACTCCAAGTTTTTCCCTTTTTAGTGGAAAGAGAACCTGAGACTTTAGAAGAAGTTTGAGTCCAGAATCCTTTTGGATTTTTATAATTTTCTCTGTGTCTTTTACAAGTGTTTTTCCTAATGCTAATTCAATGGAGAGTTGTTACCTATTTGTCTTAAGTTTTTCCAAAGAGTTCAATTTAGTTTTCACAGAAACAATAATTCTACTTCTTTTCCCATTTACAAGTCATGTGGTGTACATGTACCCGATATAAACAGGTTTTGGAAAAAACACACAGACTTTTGCTAGGCACTGGGCTACCGGAGTGTAGCCTCTTGGCCTCTGAGCTTCGGCATGCCATGGGCATCAGTGAGAACGCTTTGTAGAGAAAAGTCAGCCAGGTGGAGGATGGTTAAAGACCTTCAGCTACAGCTGACCCTAGCCTGGGTTTCTCCTTTGCTGTGCTGTACTTGTGATTTTTAGGTTTTTGATGGCGATAACTCTGGGGACCCTGCCGTCAGACTTCCTGGCTTTCTGGCCTCCCTGAGTGGCCTGTCCATTTCCAGCTTCTTCTCCTCCTCTGGGTGGTGAGCTGATCTAAGGGTAGAGGTCACTCTTTCTGGACTGGCCACCTGCTGGGTCAGCCGTAGGAAGGGGACCAGTGTCAGGATGCCATCTTCTGTCCCTCTATATCTTCCTGAAAGTCCACTATTCCTTGCACGAGTTGTTTTCGATTTGGTGGATGGAGAGAAAGGCTCAGAGCAGATATCTGAATTTTGTTTGATGTGAAGGAGTAGGGTGTGGGCAGAAGATGTAGGGTGGTAGATTGATCCATGAACTGAACTAACCAATGGAAGCAGGGCTTGGAGCAAAGGTGATTAGTAATCTGCAGGAATCCTGGGGTAAACATGGATTTGTTATAAGTGTGAAGTGGAACTTGAGGATATCTGATCCAGATCTTAAGAGGCTTGGAAACCCCAATATCTTGATTACATATGATGAACTAAATTTGTATTCAAAATACACTCTTTTTCCCTGATACCATTACTTTAATTCAGGCCCAGAGACTTTAATCAGCCAATAATCTGAATTATGGTCTATCTTATCATTTACCCTTGAAATTATGATGTCTTTTTCTCCGGTTAACTAAGGAATAACAACCCCTCCAGAATTAAACCATAATCAGTGACAATGTAGTTAGAATCAAATTGTTAATGTTTTTTTTTTCTTTATTAGTTCTTTAGTGCCCACAAAGCTGCCCCCAACAAGTAAATGCTACCTTGAAGCATTCATGTTTGAAAGAGAGATATGTGGTAGGCTTGCTTTGGTTCATGACCAGTCTGAGCTCTGTTCTTTATAAGTATCCTTCAGTCCTGGCTGGAAGAGTGGTCCTTGTGGCCGTGTGTAGGCCAGATGGCCTCATTTCTCCAACCTGATTGGACTAGGGGTAGATACCTCACTCACGCTGAGCCAATCAGATTCTTTCTCTCAAAATACTGTGAAACTCAGAAATATCTCAGGTAGTGGTGATCATTGGGATGGAAAGTCTTGGAGATTCGGAGACCTGGACGCCATGATACCACACCCATGAAAGAGAAGACTCTGTGTGGGTGAGAGGGGAGCAGTGTGGAATTTTACAGGAAAAGATATTTTCTTCTCAAAATGGGGGAGGCAATAAAATCAGGAATTAACTACACACACAAATCTGGTATAAATAAAAATACATCCTTCTTACGAGGCAAGCATCTGGATAAATAAGTTATTATTATAAAATATCTAATGATAAAAGGTAAAAATGACGTTTGACTGTTTTTGAGATTAAGTACCACATTAAAAAAACTTTAAACAATACCTTGTATGCAAATAATGGATTTGTAAAGTTAATTCTAGAAAGGAGTATCTAGTCAGAGATCATCCAGTACTACAAAGACGAAACCTCACCCATACCTACCACTTATGGGTAAACTGCATAGAACAGCTTCACGGGCTTCCGCCACTGGGACCAAACTTGCCCTTCCAGCCTCACCACTGATTCCCCCTTTCTGGGCCCTCTGCACTCTACTCACACTGGGATACTTGGCATTTCTTGAACATGCCATGTATTTTGTTCTGGAAGATAGGTCTTGGCAGAAATGAAGTCCAAGGCCATGGTTAAGTGGGTAATGGGAAAACACTTTCTGAGTTGGTCCAAGCCAAAAGCTAAAAGCTGACTCCTATTGTGGGCTCAATAGGGAGAGAGAAGTGATTAGCTGGATGAGCAGATCCAGGTTCCGAGGAATGATGCCAGGCTAAAACCACAAGTGTGCCCCATTGAACCTCAAGATACTTTTACTTAGATAACCGCACATACATCTTTTTACTTCATTTTCTACATTTATAATCTGCTAATACATGGGTGATGTGTTTAGAAAAATACATAAGAATAGTTAATTCCTTGATACTAACAATTTTTGCTCTGATGGGCCAAGATGGAAATTGCCATCTTTCTCCTGTCTGTTGGTTGTCCCAAGTCATTTTCATCATCTGTCTGATCTTCCATACCAGCTTGACCTTTGCTTCTGCTTAGAATACTGATGTTAATTACTCATTCTAAGCTGACTAGATGGTTCTAAATAGCTCCTTCCACTCCTGACCTGCTGTGAAATTGCCGAGCTCTGCAGCTCTTCTCTTTCATCTTTTATTTGAGTAGATCTTGATACATATTTTAAAAAGATGTAGTCTTTTCAAAGCTATGTATCCAGCTTCTAATATTCTCCTTAAGAGCTACACTTTCTCTGTGAATGTGACAACTTGAGTTTTTAGCCTTTAACAAGTCACATCGGAATTTTAAACACATCTCCCTACATTGAGGATTAATAAGTACTGCTTCCGATTTCTAAGTAAGCATTTATTTGTTAAACATTAATGTTTGTAGTATTTTGGCCACCAAAAGTTTTGTTCCAGAAGTGTGTTACAAAAATCTGCAAAGCGTAATATTGAGACCCATTTGAAAATGAACACTTTTTTTTTTGTTGAGGAAGATTGACCCTGAGCTAACATCTGTGCCAATCTTCCTCTATTTTATGTGGGATGCCACCATGGCATGGCTTGATGAGTGGTGTAGGTCTTCGCCTGGGATCCAAACCTGTAGACCCTGGGCCACTGAAGCCGAGTGTGCAAACTTAACCACCATGCCACTGGGCCAGCCCCTAAACACGTTTTTTTAAGAGAGATGAGGCTGAAAGAAAATGATTTACTCCAGAAATCATTGAATCCATAGTTAATTGGGTATTGCCTTGTGACAGTTCCCCCATTGTTTTGTTCCTTCATTTGTTCATTCATTCATTCCATGTCTGCAAAGTGCCAGCTGGGCATTAGAGATAACTCTGGACCCACTGGTTGTAATAATCACAATAATAGCAATATAACAAGGGCTAACATTTGTTGAGTTCTTATAACGTGCCACACAGTGCAGTAATTATCTGATGCAATTTATCCAAACAACTCTATGTTACAGATGGGAAAGCGTCATTACCTCACAGAGATTAAGCAACGTGACACCGGGTCACACAGTGAGGACATGGAAGAGTGGGTGTCTGACCCCAAAACTCTTTCGTTCCTCCAGTATGTGCATCTGGATAGGGCCACCTCATGGCCTGAAACAAGCCTGAGACCCTTCAGCACCGACCCCCCGTGGGTCTTGGCCACCAGCCTCAGCAGCAGGTCACTTCCTCCAGCTTCTGTGAAGGTCTAGGGCAGGGGCGTACATCCAGGGGGTTAGTTTCTTCTCTTTTCCCACCGGCTCTGGGTTATGGGGGCCGTTAGACCCGAGGTCCCAGTCCTGAGTATATACTCAGAAATTTTTGCTGATTTGACTTTGTCTTTGTGAAAATTTCCAGATGAGGCTCATTCATTTTCTAAGCCTCCTTTTTTTTTCTTATCCCATGAAACGATACCAGCTCTTGCACACTTAGCTTCTGAAGATAGAGACTGTCAGGACGCTGAAAGGGTCTGCTCACTGCAGAGATCATTTCCAGTTTCTGTGAAAATTCTCACTTTCCTCAGGTCATTGAGTCTGGAGAGAAAGATGAAGTCAGTGTATCAGGTGACAGGTAGTCACCAAATATTGAACCCAAGGTCGATTTTCCATATTTGAGCCAGATTTAGCCCTTTTTCTTCTCCCATCCTCAAAGTTAATAAGACACTTCTGCCTTTTCATTTCTTCCTTAAGGATCTTTCATACTTAGAAAAAAAGATAACGAGTCATGAGCACAGTGCTCATCCCCAAAGAATGCTTAAGACTAGGCCTGGTTAGGAAAACGTGTCAATTTGGTTGAGGGAGAATCTTTGAGAAGACTGTATCTGTTTCTAGGAAATCTTGAATGAAATACCGAGTGACAGCCGATGGATTATATTAATTTAGGAAAGCAGAGAAAAGCCTGGATCTAAATTTGGAATTGAAACAATTAAACATTTAGGATGCTTTGGTCTATTCAGGCTGCTATAACAAAATACCACAGACTGGGTAGCTTTTGAACAACAAAATTTATTTCTTACACTTCTGGAGACTGAGAAGTCTAAGATCAAGGTGCCAGTGGCTTCGGGGTGTGGTGAGGGCCTGCTTCCTGGTTTACAGACGGCCGTCTTCTCATTGTAACTTCAGAGTTATGGAAGAGATGAGGGGACTCTCTGAGGTCTCTTTTATAAGGCCACTAGTCCCATTCAGGAGGGCTCCACCCTCATGGCCTTATTACCTCCCAAAGACTCCCCAAATACCATCATATTGGGTGTTAGGATTTTACATATGAATTTCAGGAGGGCACAAACATTCAGTCTGTAGCATAGGAATCATAAAAATAATTTTTGACAAATTTTCAAAAGGAAGCTGTAAAGGAAAGATTTTCTCTAATTTGTGTGCCTGGACCCGTTTAAGGGAATTCACTTCTCTCATACTAAGACCCTCGCTACTGCAGGGTCATCATTACAGCCTCAGGCTTGTTCAAGTAAGAAGGGCTCCAGTAATGATAGGGTCTTTATTAGTAGAGCAAAAAGCCATATCATCTTCCATTTATGTCTTATTTGCCGCAAGTCCTGTGTGATATGACACCCTGAGCTCCAAGGGAAGCTGGGAAAGTGAGCACGTAGCTCTTCCAGTCTCTATAATGGAGGTGGGAAGGGACAAGGAGTTGGGGATGGGGGTTCTGCAGATCATGAAGAAAGAGGACTGGCCACACTTTCTTCCATTCTTTCTGCCTATTCGTGCTTAGCCCAGTGCTTAGCACAAGTCTCACTTCCTCCAGAGAGCCAGCTCTACTTCTGTTCTAGCCCAAAAGGCTCTCTCTCTTTACCGTCTTAGTCCTTGGAGCCCATGTCTTCATATGTCTAGGTCTTCTCCCCGAATCGACTGAAAGATCCTGAAGGGGGTACCTGCTTATATGTTTTTGCATATCTAACGGTGTTTACCCCAAGGCTTTGTACATAGTAGAAATTAAACAAAAATGTGTCAGAATGATAGAGTGTGCCTTTGCTCACCATAAAATATTAAGCAAAATTTAATGAATGTTACAAATATAAAAACAATCCCCTGTCAAAACCTTATCTATCCTTCAAAACCCACTGGAAATACCGCTTGTTACATGAAGCCATGCTTAATTGCTCTTGCCAGCCCCAAATTGGCTTTCTTCTGAAATTTGTTACTGTATAAACCAAAGATGCTCTTAATGCTCTATCCATTTCCATTTCTTTTTAGAGAATTTATTCTAGAATGGGCAACCGTATATGACTTTCTCTCCTTGGCCCTCGCTGAGTTGACTACAGTGGATACCTGACCCATCTTCAAGCCAATCATATTCTTTTCCCTGGAATATGTCATTGAAAACAGAGACTGAGTCACTCAGATGGTGCTGGGTTATTGGTACTAATAAGACCATATAGAGTTGTGTCCAGAGTGGATGCCATGGCAACCCACACATCCTGCAAACATTTATTGATTGAGGGCTTAATATGTGCTCAGCATTGTATGAGGCAATAGGAAGGAAAATCAACCAAAGTGCCTGCCCTCATGGACTATTCTAGTGGTAGGACTTCCTTTTAGACATGTTCGGGCAGAATTGTAGAAGAGGAGAAATGAGGAGGGTAGAAGGAAGACAGTCTGCAGCAAAGAGAACTGAGCAGATCGGCGAGAAACTCTTCAGCCTGTGACGAGAGAGACTTGGAGATTTCAGCTTGTTTAGTTTCCACGGGGCCCAACTATGCTTTTACCACCACCTCTATTACTATTGTTGCTGCTATTGCTAATTAATTTTTATTGAGCACTTACTATGTTCCAAGCACTAGGGTAATCTCTTGATGTGCGTTTAATAGTCTCAATAACCTTAGGATCCAGGAACTCTTATTATCTCCATTTTACATTGAAGAAACTGAGGCTCTGAGATGGTAGATGGGTTACTTCAGAGCACCAGCTAGTAAGACACATAGAAGGAACTTGAAGTAAGCTGAAACCTTTGCAAATGGGTCCATCATATAACTCTGCATTCTTAAAATATCCTTCTAATAAATTGACTTTGTTGGGTGCCTGTAAGTTACTGTCAACAGATACCTTAGGTAGCTGGTTAAAGTGGCTCAGATTGGAGGTAATAGGATAAAGTAGCTCCCTAACTTTCTATTATTATATAAAACTGCTGGTATTTTAAATGGAATCTTAGAAAAATAAGCCCCCTCTTGAAAATGTTCAAAGGTAAACAACCATGTAAGTGTTTTGGTTTGAATATTCATTTCTTGAGTTATATGACTAAAATGAGAGGTTGCCACTTTGTGAGCCTCTGAGCTCTGGCCAGAGGAGTAGGAGTTAGGAGTTAATACAAAAAATTTACAAACACATATGCACACCAAGCACCACCTGTAAATTCAGTAAATAATACATCCTGCACACACATGCACCGTGTGCTCTAAATGTATGTAGAGGCAGTTAATATTAATAAAATAAAGATTCATGTAAACTAATTATTGAATTCATACTAGTTTTTTGTCATATATTTTCTATATCAATGGACATGATGAGATTATATGAGAGCCTGTCCTCTTTATAAAATTAAAAGTAGATCCTCCGAATCAAAGGTTGAGAAGCATTATTGTAGATTACACCAAAAGGATAATTGAGTGTCTATCAAGGGGAAGTCAGAAATGTGCCTGTCACTCACTCATTCTGGACACATGGCAGGCAGCTCTTACTGATAAGGACGCTCTTTGTGGAAGATCCTGTATAGCTTCACACCCTCATTATAGTGACCAAGAAGCACCACCAACCTTTTAGAGTTAGCCTGTGAAATGTTGCCATTTTTTGTTTAGGAAGTGAAGAACTCATGTTCAACGATTATCCCTTTATATTTCCTAGGGTTCAGAAAGAGCATTGAAGCTCCAGGTGCTAGTTTGATCTGAGGTTTATTTGTCTGAGGTTATTTGATCTTGTTTATTTGGCCATAAGTCAATGTTCCTGAGTTACCAAATCTGGGGACTGTTCATTTCAGCTTGTCAAGTGGGTGAAACAAAGCTCGCCCCTGCTTGTGGCATTAATAAACTAACATTGTTGAGCTTCTGTAGAGAGCAGGTAGTTGAGGAGTAAATGTTATGGCATAATTGAAATTATAAGTCTTTTAACTCCCAAAGCAATAGAAATCCTCCCCCACCCCCACCTTCAAATTTGGGATTATTATTCTCATCCCTTTTAAAAATTGAGTAGACTCGGCAGCGAGATGGCATGGAAGTTCTCTGGAGCTTTAATCACTAATGACCTCATCTTCAAATGGTCAGTGATAATAAACAAGAAGAAGGGATTTCCAAGGGGGCAGAGCATTAATAAGGTAAGATTTTAAAATTAATTTTTCAAGTTAATTAAAATGTCCAAAAGCACAATAAAACTGCAGAAAATCTGGCAAGGGAATGGCAGCAGGCCTGATTAATGCAAGTCAACTGTCTTCTGAGGGTAATAGTAATAATGATGAGATTATGGATATGGAAGAAACTGCTAAAGAGAAATGTGATGTATGTGGAATACAAACTGCTTCCCAGTTACTATTTTATGGTGCACAATGGATCTTATTAAGGAGGAATAGTGGCAAGAATTACCACCGAATTGCTCAATAAAAGTATTGTGTAATTAAGAGTGTTGTAGCAGCAGCTGGAGCAATGCCTCCCATTGATATTCCATATTCTCCATTTATTTCCAGTTTGCTAAGGGTGTGTGAGTTCTAACTAAGACTGTTTATTTCTCCAATCACTCAGTAAACATTTATTGAGCAGGGCCCTATGCCAGAGATATGAGAGGTATGACGACGAATAAGGCATTTCTTTTGCCCTCAGGGGGCTTTTGTTCAAATAGAGGAGTTAAGATATGAATGTAATTAAGTCTAGTACAACGCAGATTGTCTTGAAAGCTTCCGTGACTGGTCAAAAGAGAGAGAAGTTACTTTTGGCAAAAGGGATTTAAGAAAGGTACTGGAGAATATACCATATTTGAGAAGGGCTTTGAGTTTGGTGTTGGTAAAGATCATACTAATTTCTTAAATTTTTGAATAAGCTACATGATGTGGAATGTCACCAAGGCAAGTAGGAAACTATGGAGGCATATTTGGGGTGAAGGGTGTAGTCAAAGCAAATAAAAGGAGGTACTCATCAATGCTATGTTGAGAGAGAATGTTGGCATGTGAAGTGGAAGCACTCAACGACAGGCAAATACATCTTGTGCAAAACGGATGTTGGGCATTTTGGAGTCAGGCAGCTATGGCTGAACCAGACCTGCTTGATCCAAGCTCTGCTTTAGGAAGTTACTCTGGCTGCATGGTGGACTTGGGGAACAAGAAGCTGGTCATAAATCATTTGGGGGACCTGCAACAATAGAACATGATAGAGATGCTGGGGGCAAAATGTATGGGATGTGTTTTGTGAAAACGGAAAGGAGAGAACGGTTGTCAGGAACACTGTGGAGACAGAACTAATAAAATTTGAATGAAGAAGAGGGAGAGGTCATAAATGCCCACAAACTTTTGAGTTTGGGCTACTAGGATGATGGCGGGACGAATGTCAACAATCCAGTGGATAAAAGAGTGTTGGGAAAATAATGATGATGTATTGGTATAAAGGTGATGCACCTGGAAAGGAACTTCTTCATCAACCAACTGAGGTCAGCCTCAGTTTGAGGCTGAACTTGAGTGAATGCTTCTTAGCTCCTGTGATAATATTGGCTTTGGGCACCGTCAGAACATGCTTGTGAGATAAGACACAATGGCATGGAATAAGATGTTCTTCAGGCATGTGCAGAAGATGATTTTCACATCATCCATTTGGGCATCAATATATTTCAGGATCATTTAGAATGACAGCTGAGCTTTTCTATCTCTGAGGTGGAGAAAGATTTGGGTTAAGCTCAATTCTGAGGGCATGGAAAGATTCTGGGCCCAAGATCATGGGATACAACTGATCTGTAGTTTGGATTTTATTAGGTTATCTTCAGTCCTCTTTTTTATTTTCTTTTAGCACCAAAGAATGTATTCCAGCCTTTCTTTTTCATTGGGTTTGTATTATTTCTGGCTATATTTCCTTCTCCAGCTGCCTTTGCTTCTGGAATCAGAGCTGATGGGCACAGAGAGCGTTGAAGCGTGGAAGCCAGCTGACTTGCCCAGAGTATGATGAAGCAGAACCACTAAAATGGAGATGAAGAATTGCCAAGAAATTTGAGCTGGCGCAGATTATAGTCTGAAGGCTTGAATTCCATACTAGGCTCATAAACCTGGTTCATTTTCAACTCCCCTGCCTCCTTAGCCCCTTGTAACAATTTTACCAGTAAAACATAAAGTTTCTGACCATTACTTCTCAGATCTGTCCTGACTTCTGTAATTCAGAGTCTTTAATAAGACTGCCTTCTTTAATAAGGACTATTACAACCTTCTCCCTGGCGTTCTGAACTCTGTCTTCTCTTCCAAGCCATTGTGTGCACTGCAATGTACATTATTTTCATTTTGAAGATTTTTCAGCATCTGTCTGGCTTCAGGTTGCTCCTGGAATCAGATTTAAAGTCCTAATCCTGGCCTTTAAGGCTCTCCTCTGGTCATTGCACTGCTGGTCAGGCATCCTTGCCCCCGGTCTCAGTCCCTCTCACTTTTGCTCTTGTTGGTAAACAGCCTTACTGCCCTCCACACGACTGACTTACTTACAGCCATGTCGAGAAGTTGCAGGTACCACTCCTTCTTCCTAAAATATCATTTCTTTTCCTCTCCACCACATATGCCTCAGATTTCTTTTCTTTCAGAGGTCTTTCTTGTTAGGATTGGGCAAGCTACTTCTTAGCATGAGTGGCATATATCTTTGTCACCTTAGATGCAGGTGGATTGAATAGAGGTTAGCATACTTTCTTCTTAGTAGCCTGAAACCAATCTTTTCCTTTTTATTAAGTTTGATTGAAAGGAGTACACTCTTTCACACACCTTCCTGATTGTTTTTTCCTGCTGCCTTTTTGACTCGACTCTTTTGCTGTGTGAAAGAATTACTGCACAGTTAAGCTTGGCCTCCTGCTAAACACAGATCCTAGAAATGTGGCTTATAGAAGACCATAGTACTTTCCGAAGGGTACTTGGATTTAAAAAAAAAGTTTCTATTTTCGTGTAAGTATGAGAAAGCGTGGATTAAGCAGAATTAAATGGGTTTCTCTCTGGAGGAGTACTTAGATATTTTAATACTGTACATGATGAAGGGATGTTTTATGATGCATCAGAATTAGGAATAACTCTCCTCTGTGGGCAGCCCGGCTTTGATTCTTTTTTACTGCAACGAAATGTAAATTTCAGGACACGAAGAGCTAGAGACTGATCAGAAGAGGTTTGATTGTCTTTTTGTTTCCTACAGGATGCAGTGCTAAATCCCACCAGGGTGTTTCTAACCCTCTGCCTGCCAGCAGCGGCCTTCAGGTCTCAGAAGTGTTCAGGGCCCAGAACAGGCTCAGGTCACTGTGACATTGGGGGAGGATGACAGAGGAGCACCTCCTTCCTGAAGCCACGTTCCTGTCGTTGCAAAAGGGCAACCATCCTAAACAGGGAAACGTGGTCTTAATCCTTCTACGGCTTTCCTCAGGGCAGAAATTGCAGGCCAATGGGGACAGCAAAACTCAACAGTCTTACGTCCCTTAGGACACTTAGAGGAAGATTCCTTCTCCCTGTTCTTAGTAGAACATTTGAAAAAGCCAACATAACTTCTATACGATGAGGAATTTTCACAGGGAAGTTGCAAGCTTTTCCTGTTTTGCTCTCTTGCTGTTGATCTGTAAACTCTGTGTTCCAGCTCCCCCAACCCTGGCATTTTCCGTCGTGCTCTGTGCCCCAGGGGCTCACCCTACAGATGCTTCCATTTGCACCCCCTTCTCCTCTTGCTTCCTTTCCCGTTTGGAGGAGAGACACTGGGGCACTTCTCCCCTCTCTTGGCTCTCTGTGTTTCTGGAAGAGGCTCGTCCCTCTGTGACCCCACCTCCTGTGGGCAGCCCTCCCTGGCCTCCACAGACACTACCCTTCCCCTCCCACCGCTGCTATGCTCTGCCTGCCTCCCGTCTCTTGTGCTTTCCATTCCCTCTGCCCACAGCCCTGCAAATAGGCCCTGCCTGTTGTTAAAGCCTCTTGAACCATCTGAGCTGGGTCTTACTCCTTGCTGGACCTTTTCCTTTTTCAGGAAAGCTCCAGGGGTCTTTGCTGTTCCTCATGTGAAAAACAGCAAAAGCAGTGACAGTTTGCTATTGCCACCTACTTACTTTGAAAGACACAGAATGCTGCCGGATCTCAGGACCACAGGAGCCCTCCGGAACAGTGGTAGGGGCATCTCACGGGACTAGAACCCATTTTGCAAAGCCCTAGGCCAGAGTGTATTTCATGGTGGTGGGGGGGAGGGTGGAGCACATTCAGTGGTTCGCTGACAGCAGGTATTTAAGAGACTGATGGAGGCCATGCAGGAGCCACCTGTGTATGTATATATGTATATATACATATATACACACACATACACAGATACATATGTATATATATACATATATACACACACATACACAGATATATATATATATATATATATATATTTTTTTTTTTTTTTTTGCTGAGGAAGGTTCATCCTGAGCTGACATCTGTTGCCAATCTTCATCTTTTTTTTTTTTTTTTTTTATGTGAGCCACTGCCACAGCACAGCCACTGACATATGAGTGGTGTGGGTCCATGCCCAGGAACCCAACTCGGGCAGCCAAAGCAGAGCATGCTGAACTTAACCACTAGGCCACGGGAGTTGGCCCCACCTATACATTTTGGAGAAGCCCCTAAGTATGCCTCAGTACAAACTGCACTTGACTTCCTATTTCTTCAACTATAAATAAGCAAATCTTTGCTTGATTTGAGGGAGGATATACCAGAGCTTTTGAGATATATCCCAGCAAAGGAAGAGGATGAGTGAAGGAGTGGAAAGGGCCTGGTGAAGTTCTTCCCTCCTCTCTAGACGTGGACATGCCGAGGGAGAGGGGCCAACGAGGAGTGGTAGGGCCAGTAACCCTGGCCTGCTGCTTTCCTGGAGTCACAGAGAGCACCACTTCCCTCTCGTAGGCAGGGTGATGTTGTTCTCCTCTCTGCTCACAGGGGATGGGTCCCAGAGATAGGTGTGGAAGTTTCAGCACACCCTTTCACAAAATAGCAAGCTCACCATAATTTTGGGGAGTGTTGGGTATGGTAGGCATGCAGGGATGAGAAATGACTTGGTGGAAAGGTTTTACATCACTGAATTTGTTGGTAATTCAGAATTAGAAAAGATGGGGACTCAGTTTACTCTTTCAGTAACCCCAAGGTTGGAGTGTAGTGGTCAGAGGCCAGGGGGTCTCCACAGGACGTCAGGGATGAAAGCCATTGTACATGTGGTGGGTCAGTGGCAGTTCTGGGTGATCAAGAGGATGCCATGGAGTCCTGTGAACTCAGCTGGAGGCCCCATGATCTGTGGCCAACTGTGTCTCTCTCCTTTTTTGTAAAGCTGGCTGTCTTGCGGCTGTCCTGGAGTCCCCCTGTTTCTGCAACTCAGTGTCCCCTCAGACAACTCAGTGCTCTCAGACGAGACACTGAACCAGTGATCCCGTGTGAATGCTCGCCACTGTCCCTGTTTTCATTTAGCCTTGCAGCCTCCTGATGCTACAGCGTTCTGTTCTTTTCTCCTCCGCAGTCATGCAGTAGAGAAACTTGCATTGTCTTGATTCCACCTGCAGAGGACTCTCTTTGGTCAAAGATATATGGGTTACTAGGAGTCAAATTGTAGTGTTTTATGGGGCTCTTCCAGAAAAAACCACCAGGCTGGCCAGGCAAGTAGCCCTCAATATCCCACAGGACCTGACGGGCACCCTGCCTCACTCCTCATGGGGACGGCTGTGTTCTATGTGCATGGTGCTCCCTGGACCCAGGCAGCCCGGCAGCTGGTGCTCTCCATGAGGGCCAACAGTCCCCATCCATCGTGGGCGAGGCCTGGTTCATCTTCACTCTGTGGGAAGGGGATTGCAAGATTAGGGGCCTCAGTCAGGGTACTCTTTTCTCCCCAGTTCTGGAAGGGATTTAGTGATCCAAAAAGCAGACGATAACCTGCTGCACAACCATTTCTGCTCTCTGGCCCAGTTCTTGGCTTTCTTGCCAAAGACCTGGGCAGGGAAGACATCACAAAGCAGGACTTCTCCCTCCTATAAAAATGTCTGATTATGTTTCAGAATGCTACTTAGACTGAGCTTCCGCTTTGACGCTGTCCCTGACCTCAGTCTAGGGTGACCCACTAGCCCTGGTTTGGCCAGAATTTTCCCTTTTTTAGCACTAAAAGTCCTATCTCCTAGGAACCCACTCTGTCCTGGCAAGATGGGATGGTTGGTCACCCTCCCTCGCTCTGCTCTCTCTTGTGAGCCTGCATACCTGTAATTGCACACGTCACACTGTGTATTCACTGTGTCTTCTCTGTTAGAGTGTGGCCTCCGTTGGGAGAGGGGTGCAGTCTGGTTCATCTTTATCTCCCCTCATGCTTGGTACTAGTGGGTGCCCCATAAAAATTTGTTGAGCATGAATCACTGCTCAAGGCTTAGATGCTGGATGAATGGCTCTACTTCCCATTGAGGTTTCAGGAGCTGGCCAGGCAGAAATTTGCACCTAAGAATTTGTGCTGTGGATCCCTCAATAAGCCACGTCTCTGACAGGGCCCCTACTTTATTCCTGACAAGGAAAACCTGGAAACTCCAACTTTGCAATGATTATGGGGGCCTCATAGTATAGAACTGCTACCTGTAGCAAAGTCTTATTTAAAAACTATTGACTTTCTTCCGAAATGTTTATTGTAGACAACTGGAAAACACAAACAAAAGCATATAATGATCCACAATTCCATCATGGAGAAAAATCACTTCTTTAGCATATCTCCTTTGCTGAACAAAAATTAAATCATAATTTTGTAGCCTGTTTTCTTATCATCTAATATAAAGCAAACATTTTCCCTTGTGTCTTAGTCTGTTCAGGCTGCTATAAAAAAAATACCATAGACTGGATGGCTTAAACAATAAGAATTTATTTCTTATAGCTCTGGAGGCTAAGTCCAAGATCAAGGTGCTGGCAGATTCAGGTTCTGGTGAGGACCTGCTTCCTGGTTCATAGAAGGTCATCTTGTCACTGTGTCCTCATATGGCAGAAGGGACAGAGAGCTGTCTGGAGTCTCTCTTACAAGGGCATTAATCCCATCATTAGGGCTCCACCTTCATGACCTAATCACCTCCCCAAAGCCCCACCTCCAAATACCATCACACTGGGGATTAGGTCTCAACATACGAATTTTGGGGGACACGAACATTCAATCTATAGCAACTTGTCAGTAGCATTCTTCTACCATATAATTAAAAACAGATTTTAAGAATTTTTGTAAAAAACAAAAGAAGGCTCACCGGTTTTTATTTGTACATTTTTAGTATGCTGAGCAATTTAATCGTAAAACATATAAAGTTAATATATGCTGATTTTTAAAAAACCAGGGTCATTCTAAAAGGGAAAGAAGAACTCCCAGTCCTCATTGTTAATATTTTGGTGTCTGTGTTTCAGACATTTTCCTGTGCACGGACACACACGTCCATGTACACACAAACACATATTACCAGCAAGGCTGAACATCTCTTGATGTGCTTACTGGCTGTTTGAATTGTTCATTTCTGAGGTATTTGTTCACGCAAGTTGCATTTTTTTCTGGTTGGCGTTCAATTTTTCACATGGATTCATATGGTCATTTGAGCATATTAGGGCTGTTAAACACTTTGTTTTAAAATTTTAACAATAGCTCCCTTAGAATTTAATTTCTTTTAGACATTTTTTTTCTCTTTCGAACTTTAAATTTTAATGGAGCCTAATATACCAATATTATCTTTTTAGTTTCTGCCTTTGGCTTAATGTAAGAAAGGCCTCAGCCACCTCTAGAAGATTTTAAAACATCTATGGCTAAGTATGAATTCCCTTTTTATATTTTAATTTTTAATCCAGCTGGAATTCATCTGGCATAAGGAATTATGCAGTAAGAATCCAAATTTACTTTTTTCCCCCCAGAGGCTAGCTAATTGTTCCAACATCTTTTTTCTTTTAATAAGAAATGCCAGCTCTAGCATATATATGTAGTGTTCCTATTATTGTTATTCTCCAAATATATTCTACAATTGCAGTTTTGATTTTTTCCCTTAACCAGGCAAATTTAGAATGGTCTAATCCCTCTGGAGTGGGCTTCATTTGTTGTTTTCCTCTGTGATATTAATCTACTTATAGCTGGTTTTATTCTGCTGTGGTCTGTAAATATGGTCTCAGCTAGTTGGAATTTATTAAGGCTTCCTCTGTGATGTAAGATGGTTCAATTTTTGTAACTTCTATTTTGTACATTTTGACAAGAAGATACAATCCCTGCATAGTATGGACCTCTCTCTCTCACATCTGTAATTTCTATCATTAAGAGTCTGTTTGTGCTTTTTCAAAAGAGGGATTTGAGATTAGGAACTTCGTTTGTTGGGGAAGGAGACCATTTTGACCTTTAGATTAAGTAATTGCTTAGTTTACTAGAAAGTTCTTTTCTCCCCCCTAGTTTTATTGACATACCACACTGTATAAGTTTAAAGTATGTAGCATAATGACTTCACGTACGTATACATTGTGAAATGATTGCCGCAGTAAGTTTAGTCACCTCAAAATAATTTTTTTCTTTCTGACGAGAACTTTTAAGATTTACTCTCTAGCAACTTTCAAATATACAACACAGAAATACAGTCATCATGATTCTTTTACTAGAGAGTTCTGCACAAGTTCTGGGGTCAAATTCTCAGATAATAACACACTACTTTGCTTTTTTTTTATTGAGGTAACGTTGGTTAGTAACAGTATATAAATTTCAGATATACATCATTATATTTTGATTTCTGTGCAGATTACATCATTTTCACCACCCAAAGAGTAATTACCATCCATCACCATACACACGTTGAGGTACTTTTCTTCTATACCCATTTTGTTTAGAGTTTTCATAATAAATGGATGCTGTATCTTATCAAATGCTTTCTCTGCATCTATTGAGAGGATCATG
This sequence comes from Equus quagga, assembly GCF_021613505.1. NCBI lineage: Eukaryota > Metazoa > Chordata > Mammalia > Perissodactyla > Equidae > Equus > Equus quagga. The sequence continues at coordinate 47,700,818 of NC_060275.1, read as the reverse complement.
TAATTTTTGTTTTTCATTTTGTTAATCTGGTGTATCACATTGATTGATTTGTGTATGTTGAACCATCCCAGCATACCTGGAATAAATCCTATTTGATCATGATGGATGGTCTTTTTAAGGTATTGTTGTATTCATTTTCTAGTATTTTGTTAGGTATTTGTGCATCGATGTTTGCCAGTGATATTGGCCTGTAATTTTCTTTTTTTGTGTTGTCTTTATCTGGTTTTGGTATCAGGATAATGTTGTCTTCGTAGAATGAGTTGGGAAGCTTCCCCTCCTGTTCAATTTTTTAGAAGAGTTTGAGAAGGAAAGATATTAAGTCTTCTTTGAATGTTTGGTAGAATTCACCAGGGAAGCCACCTGGTCCTGGGATTTTATTTTTTGGGAGATTTTTGATTGCTGTTTCGATCTCCTTACTGGTAATTGGTCTATTCCAACTCTCCGTGTCTTCTTGATTCAGTTTTGGAAGGTTTTATGATTCTAAGAATTTATCCATTTCTTATAGATTATCCATTTTTTTGGTGTATAGCTTTTCTTAGTCTTCTCTTATAATCTTTTGTATTTCTGAGGTGTCCATTGTAATTTCTCCACTTTTATTTCTGACTTTATTTATCTGAGCCTTCTCTCTTTTTTCTTGGTGAGTCTAGCTAAAGGTTTATCCTTTTTGTTTCTCTTTTCAAAGAATCAGCTCTTGGTTTCATTGATTTTTTTCTATTTTTTTTTTAGTCTCTATTTCATTTATTTCTGCTCTGATTTTTACTATTTCCTTCCTCTACTGATTTGGGGCTCTGTTTGTTCTTCTTTTTCCAGTTCCTTTAGGTGCACTGTTAGATTGTTTATTTGAGATTTTTCTTGTTTGTTGAGGTAGGCCTGTATTGGTATAAACTTCCCTCTTAGAACCACTTTTGCTGTATCCCATACATTTTGGCATGTTGTATTTTCATTTTCATTTGTCTCCAAGTAGTTTCTGATTTCTCCTTTGATTTCTTCATTGACTCAATCGTTGTTCAGTAGCATTTTGTTTAATCTCCACGTATTTGTGGCTTTTCAGATTTTCTTCCTGTAGTTGATTTCTGGTTTCATACCATTGTGGTCAGAAAGATGCTTGGTGTTATTTTAATCTTCTCAAATTTATTGAGACTTATTTTGTGGCCTAATATGTGATCTATCCTGGAGAATGTTCCATGTGCATTTGAAAAGAATGTGTATTCTGCTGTTTTTGGATGGACTGTTCTGTATATATCTACTAAGTCCATCTGGTCTAATGTGTCACTTAAGGCCAATGTTTCCTTATTGATCTTCTGTTTGGATGAGCAATCCATTGGTGTAAGTGGAATGTTAAAGCTCTCTACTATTATTGTATTGCTATCTATTTCTCCTTTTATGTCTGTTAATAATTGCTTTATATGTTTAGGTGCTTCTATGTTGGGTATATAGATTTTTATAAGTGTTATATCCTCTTGTTGGATTGTTCCCTTTATCATTATGTAGTGCCCTTCTTTGTCTCTTGTTACAGTTTTTGTTTTAAAGTCTACTTTGTCTGATATAAGTATGCTAACCCAGCTTTCTTTTCATTGCCATTTACATGGAGTATCCTTTCCTGTCTCTTCACTTTCAGTGTGTGAGTCTTTAGGTCTGAAGTGTGTCTCTTGTATGCAGCATATATATAGGTCTTGTTTTTTTCTCCAGTTGGCCACCCTATGCCTTTTGATTGGACCATTTAGTCCATTGACATTTAAAGTAGTTATTGCTAAGAAAATACTTATTGTCATTTTGTTACTTTTTTTCTGGGTGTTTTAGTAGTTCTTCTCTGTTCCTTTCTTCTTTTCTTGCTCTGTTCCCTTATGGTTTGATGGCTTTCTTTAGTGTTATGTTTGAGTTCCTTTCTCTTAATTTTTTGTGTATTTATTATAGGTTTCTATTTGTGATCACCATGAGGTTCATATGTAATAATCTAAGTATATAGCAATCTATATTAAGTTGATGGTCTCTTAAGTTTGACCTCTTGCTAAAAGCTCTATTTTTTTATTCCCCTCCTCCCATATTTTATGTTTTTGATATCATATCTAACTTCTTTTTTGTGCATGTGTATCCATTACCCTCTTATCATGGAAATAGATAATTTTAGTGCTTTTCTCTTTTGACCTTCATATTAGCTTCCTAGGTGGTTGATCTGCTACCTTTACTGTATATTTGCCTTTACCAGTGATTTTATGTTTGTTTTTCTTTTTTTTGGGTAATTTCCTTATTGCTACTTGTGGTCTTTTATTTTCCACTTAAATACGTCCCTTTAGCCTTTCCTGGAAGACTGGTTTCTTGGTGATCAGCAGCTTTAGTTTTTGCTTGTCCAAGAAGATCTTTATCTCTCCTTCCATTCTGAATGATAATTTTGCCAGGTAGAGTATTCTTGGCTGCAGGTTTTTTCCTTTCAGCACTTTAAATATATCATGCCACTCCCTTCTGGCCTGTAAGGTTTCTGCTGAGAAGTCAGCTGATAGCCTTATGGGGTTTCCTTTGTATGACTCTTGTTGCCTTTCTCTTGTAGCTTTGAAGATTCTTTCTTTATCTTTAATTGTTGACATTTTACTTATAATGTGTCTTGGGGTGGGCCTCTTTGGGTTTATCTTGTTTCATGCTCTCTGTAATTCCTGTGCCTGGATATCTGTTTCCTTCCTTAGGTTAGGAAAGTTTTCAGCTATTATTTCTTCAAATAGATTCTCTGCCTCTTTGTCTCTCTCTGCTCCCTCTGAGACACCTATAATATGGATGTTAGTGTGCTTGTTTTTGTCCCAGAGGTCCCTTAGACTGTCCTCATTTTTTAAAATTCTTTTTACTGTTTAGTTTGGGAGATTTTCTATACTCTTTCATCCAGCTCTCTGATCTGTTCTTCTGTATCATCTACTCTGGTATTGAGTCCCTCTAGTGAGTTTTTCGTTTCCATTATTGTATTCTTCATTTCTGATTGGTTCTTTCTTGTACTTTCAAATTCTTTGTTGAAGTTCTCACTGAGTTCATCCATTCTTCTCCCAAGATCAGTAAGCATCCTTATGACTATTAGTTGGTACTATTTGTCAGGTAGATTGTTTATCTCTGTTTTGTTTAGTTCTTTTTCTGAGGATTCGTCCTGTTCCCTTATATGGAACTCATTCCTCTGTCTCCTCATTTTGTCTCTTTCTCTATGCTTATAACTATGTATTAGGTAGGTCAGCTATGTCTCCCAATCTTGGAGAGGTGGTCTTTTGTAAGAGATGCCTATGAGGCCCAGCAATGTGCTTCCCTCTTGTCACTGGTTTCAAATTTTCCACGAGTGTACCCTGTGTGGGCTATGTGTGTCCTTATGTTGTAGTAGGCTTGCTATTGCTGCAGGTGCACAGAGAGGCTAGGCTGTCCCCCTTGCCACCTAGTTGTAATGCTCAGCTGCCTGTGGCTGTTATGGTCCCCTCAGCCACTTTATTGGGTATGGAGAGCCCCAGCACAGTTGGCTGAAAGGTCTAATAGCACATTTCTGCTGCAGTATTTCTGTTAAGTGAGTAGGCCTCCAGTGTGGCTGGTTACTAGGCTCAAGGGCTTGTAATTACTGCAGGCCTCCAGCCTGAAAGCCTATTGTCAACCCTCTCAGGAGTGCAGCTAGGTGGGGTGGGCCCCAGGCATGGCAGCACATAATTGTTTCAGGTGTTGGAAGGTGGGGCTTGTTCCCTATGTTACTGTTTGAGAAGCATAAGTCAGCTGCAGCTGACAAGTCCCACCACTTGCAGGTCTTCACACCCATCAACACAGCCCTGCCCCATGTGCACACTCTGACCCACTGAAGTTGACCCACTCACCCTGCTGCAGAGGCCCCACACACTCAACCAATGCAGGCCCGCCCCTGGCACATAGCCTGCCCCTTGTGCACACCCTGTCCCACAGAGGTGGACCCACTTACCCCACTGCAGAGGTCCTATGCACCCCACCTATGTGGGCCCACAAGATGCCCAAGTGTTTGCTGTTGGGTGGGGCCAGTCCCTAGAGTGGGCTGCCTGCCCTGGTTGAGCTGGATTAAATCAGTGGTCTAGTGGGTGGGGCAGATCCCAGGGCTAACAGGCCAGGGAAAGAACTCCAATGGTGTTTGCCAGTGTCTATGTCAGCACAATTGTACTAGGTCACAGTAATGGCTGCTGCCAACGTCTCAGTCCTTAGGGAGGTGGTCCCACCATGGGGAGGTCTCACCTCTCGCTGAAATATGCCCAGAGCCTAGTAAGTGAGTCTCCTTTCACCGAGGACTGTACACCTTTCTTTCTGATGATTTTAGGTTGCTTTCTGAAATGGGTGAATTTTTGCCTGAGCCCTTAAGAGTGTGTTTTCTTTCCCTTGTGATCAATAACTTTTCGGGACGTATTTTCTGTTGCTGTTAATAGCCAGCAAAACCAGATATTATGACACTCATCTCAGTTGTGCTGAATCCAAAAGCTACTTATTGTGGCAAAGCTCTCCCACTCAGATCCCCTACTCCTCCAGGAAAAGCTTCATACCTTAAGATTGCTCCTGGCTGTGATGTGCCACAGCTAAAACGTGTTTTTTTCCTCTCCAGAAAGGAATTTCTCCCTCTTCCACCTCAGCCACCCCCTTGTTATGGGGGTTCTTTTTATCTAGTTTTCTGTTCTTTCTCAGGGGTAACTGTTCCAAGAGTATTTGTAAATTTGTGTCCGTGGGAGGAGGTGAGTTCAGAGTCCTCCTACACTGCCATCTTCTACTTTGCTTTTTTAAAAGATAATTATTCTTTTCTTTCAACTATGATGAGCTGTTTTATTTTAGATCTTTCTCTTATGTACAGAATACAGTTGAGTTTAACGTTTTGATTTAATGTGAGAGTTTTTACCCCCGTTGATGGCTTTATCCTTTATATATGCTTGTTATATTGATTGTGTTTGTTCTAATTTAAGTTGCATTGATGGTGGCCCCACTTGGCCATCCTTCCTGGTGGGCAGAGTATACTCTCCTTCCTGCTCCCTCGACACTGGGCTTTGCCATGGGCCTGCTCTGACCAATGCAGTGTGAATGGAAGTGATGGTGGCCAGTCTTGAGCAGGGACTTTAAGAAGCAACTTGAGTTTGGCTTGTCCCTTGAGCTTCTGGCCTCTTGTGTAAGAAGCCCTTGACAGTGGCTGCCTTTTCATTTTGGATGTAGAATGAGATGACATAGGAACCCAACTAAGTCTAGCAGTGCTGCAGCCAACCTGGAGACCTCTGAGCAAGAAATACATGTTTGCTGTGATAAGCCATTGAGATTTTGGGTTGTTTGTTACCACATTTCTCTTTTCTTTTTTCCATCCATTCTTTAAAACTCTTTTCTTCCCACCTTCCCTTCCATCCATTCATCATCAAAAAGCCATTAGCAGACCAGAATGAAGTAGGCAGCCCAAGCAGGGATCAGGGTCTGTGTGCAAGGTGGGGACAGAGCCTGTGTAGGGCTAAGAGACTGGCCATGTATGGGGGGATTGAGAAATATGTTGAGGATAATGGGAGTCAGGTATCTTACTATTGGAAAAGGAGAGAACGTATATGGAAATGGAGACAGCTGGAATTAGGGCTGCCAGATTTAGCAAACAAAAATACATGATATCATTTGGGACATATTTATACAAAAATTTGCTTGCTATTTATCTGAAATTCAAATTTCACTGGGCATCCTGAATTTTATCAGGCAACCTTAGCTAGAAATAATCTTGTAGTGTTGGATTGGAATAGAGTAACTAGCATGAACTCATGGTTTTTGATATATATAGACAAATATAGAAATAGATATAGATGTAAACTTGGTGTGTATGATGTGTACATACATGTGTTTTCTACCTCTGTCTGCTCAAAGGGCTTGGGAACAATGATGCCCTATTAGCTATGAGCACACTTAGTATCCAGATCTTGGATCCTTTACCAGAGCTACTAGGAGAAATGGCTTATTCCAGGGCTGGGGCTGGGAAAGGAAAACATGGGCCTGGAACACCCTGTTGTGCCATAAGGTGAGGAACTGCTCCATGAATGATGGAGAGCACAGAAGCCAGCTTGAAGTAACTACCACTGGACAACTCTGGGACAGTTTGAGTATCAAAAGAAACTATAATAGTAACTGATTATAATCCATTGAACAAAATAGAAATCCTTAAGTTCACACTGACATAAATAAATAAATGAACAAATAAATTGGGAGAAGAGAAAGCTCTTCCTTACAATAGAAATAATGATGGTAATAGAAAAATCCCTATTTGGCAATTTTCGTCATAATAATTAGTGCATGCAAGATATGTCAATGGATGCCAAAATTAGTGTGTGTTAGTGTACTGAGGAAGAAAATTTTATGCAATTTCAAAGCATTTCCCTGAAAAAGAATTATTAATCATAAAAGGGAAAAAGTATCTTTGCAGGAGAGACCTGGCAGATACCACCTTAATGAAGTCATCAAAGCTAACACCACTAGGAAGAGCACAAATGGATATTAAGTGCCGCCCAGTAGGGTGCTATGAAGAGAACACGTTATTTGGGATATTACAGGCAAAATGAAAAAGCTGGCTCTAATCATGAGGAAATATTGGAAAAATCCAATTGAGAGACATTCTACAAAATGACGGGCCTATAAACTTCAAAAAATGGCAAGACCATGAAAGTTAAGAAAACAGGGGAATTGTTCCAGATCAAAAGAAACTAGTGACTCAGCATGACTGGGTGGAACATGTGGTCCTGGATTTGATTTTTTGCTATAAAGGACATTATTGGGATAATTGTGAAACCCATAATTGTGAGGGATGTCTGGGAATAGGATGTATAGGAATTCCTGATCTTATTCTTTCAACGTTTCTGTAAATTAGAAACTCATTCAAACTAATGTTTTTGAAAAAGGTTGCTAATTAAATATCTATTTTATTTTAGGTTTGCTACTTTTTTAGCTTCTTTGATTTTTGTTCTCCTTGATAATTTCAAAAGCGTATATACTCTAAGTTGTTGCTTCTTTTTCCAAATAACGTATTTAAGCTTCCATCTCTCAATTTATTACTTCAGAATCGAAGCAGTATTGATTGACTTTGGAAGATAAAATGAGGAAATTAGCACACTTATTTTTCCTTCTACTCCCTCTTCCACTCCTTTGAAGATGCTCTGAGATTTTTGTCTTGCATTATGTAGGTTTTTCCAGAATGATAAGATTTATAGGTTGTTGTGGAACCATAATAACTCCAGGGTCTTAGATTCAACAATGTGTTTAACACGTTTCAGTATTATTTCAATTTCTCTCAATTGGCAGACTTACTTTTCAGTGGTTTTTAGGAAGGGTGTCTAGGTGATAACATTTCCTGATCTCTCTGCATATTTTACAATGCCTTCTTCTTTATTTTAAATATATATAAAACATTGTACGTTTTTAAATCACCTCTTTTCCTTGCATACTGTAGACATCACTCCACTACTTTTTGCCATTCACGTTTCTCGATGGAAGTCTGAGAGTTATCTGATTTCTTTCTTATGTCAGTAACTTATTACGTCAGCCTGAATGTTGGGTACTTTGTTCATATTTGAAATTCAACTACTTGCCAAATTTGGTTTGCTGGGAGTTTATTATTATTCTTATTTTACTTGGTATGGAGCGAGCCTTCTGAGCTGTAGATACAAATATTTCATTTCACAAAGATTTTTTTCTATTGTGAATTTTAATATTGCTTGTTTCCTTTTTGGTTATTTCCTCCAGGCCCAGCAGTTATGTATATATTAGATCTCCATTATCCGTCTGCCACGTCAACCATAGTTCATCCAAATGCTTTCATCTTTTAAATTCTTTCCTTATTCATTTCAGTTGATTTTCACAAACCTATACTCTGTGCTATCATCATAATTCCATAGATTTACTTCTGCTTCGAATAACATCTTAAAATTTTATGCTATCATTTGTCTCAAACATTTGTACTCAACTCTTCTAATTGCCTTTTCTTCCCAGTATATCTTGTTCTATCAGCTTTCATTCCATTTCTTTGATTACCTTGGGAATGTAAGTAATTGTTTTCCAAAAACTTTGATTTCCTAGATTAAATTATCACCTAAATTGTTTTTTATTCATTATGTACTAGTTTCCATTTCCTTTTTTTTGTTGTTGCTGAAGAATTATTGTCTGGATACCATGTTGGTCATTTTTGAATAAGGACATTCTCTCCTGGATGGCTATTTGTTCTAAATAGTTTCTGTAGAGTTTCACTCTATTCTTTATCTAGCAATTGTTTGGATCCTCGCTGTCCATCTTGATCTGGAGCCTGCATGGTCAGCATTTACATTTTCTGTTTGGCCACTGAGCTACCTGAGGAGGGTGCAAGTGACGTGGGGTGTGAGAAGCTGCATCCAGGAAACTGGTCTTCCCACTAATTAAATCTTTTTATTCTTCAGTAAATTTTTTGGTTTTCAGAATAGTTGGGATCTAAGCAGGACACAGAGACTATTTGAGTACTTTAAACAGAAGGAATTGAATGCTGGGAATTGGAACACATGGGTAGTGAAAGAACTGAGAAGGCAAATGGGACAGTGAGGCTACCCAGAGAACAGCAACAGCAGGAAACCCCACACTCTAGGCTGGAGAGTCAGAGGGAGGAGGCAGTGTTACTGGAGTCAGTGGCTAGAGTCACCTGGCAGAAGGTAGATGCTTGAAGGCATTGTCCAGTGGGAGCTGAAGCCATGGAGAAAACACCATCCCTACAGAGCTATCTCCTGAGGCACAGAAGGAGGGGTGAAATACCCAGTTTCTTTCTTCTGCTACCCTTCAATCTGCCAGTAGTGCCTCCCATTGGCCAACTCCTGCCAGAACAAGCTGACATAGGGGCCCAGAAAATGCAGTCTAGAGTTGTCAGCCACTTTGTCGTAAAGACCAGAGCAGGGGCAAGTAGAGACCTGAGGGCCACAGGTCAGGACTGGCTAGATTTTTTTCTTCTTCCCATAGAGGTTCTGCATATATATATAAATATATATATATATATATGTTTTTTTTTTTTGCTAAGTTACTTCCCAAACCAAATCATTATACACACACACACACACACACACACACATACACACAGATAGTGTGAGTGAGATCTGCTTTCTATATTATCTTTTATAGGTTGTTTGGGAATGCTATTGACTTTTATGCATTTATTTATTTTGTAATAAATAGTAAACTGATTTATTTACTTTGTAATTAATAGTCAACTTTTCGGATTCTCAATTAGTCCTAAAACCTTTCAGTTTTTCTAGTTGATGATTTTGGGTCAAAATTTTCTTTCTTTATGATTCCTGTGGCCAATCCTGTGAGACTTCCTGCTCCGGGGAAGTCTTAGGCGACCACAGCCTCAGAAGGAACTCTGCTATCCCAGCTGTGTCTGGATTCTAGAGCCACCTGTTCAGAGTCCTCCAGGTCAAGGAGGCACGTGCTGCCTCCAATCTGATAGCCGCATGGGTGTAATACTTGCAGTGTCATCTCTTTTATGGGAAGAACTGTTCTGCCTTGCTTCTAACCCAGAAGTCCTGCTCTCATAAAACAGCCTGTGCTTCTCCCGGAACATCTAATTCTGGAGCAGTTCTGTCATTTTCCCTGGTGTTTTCCTCTGCTCATGTCCATTCCCAGTATTCAGCCTTATACAATTTCTAGAGCAGGTCTGCAAATGTATGTCACATCTGCTGCCTCTACTCCTTGCTTCCTACTTAGAGTGGACATCATTAATTAAATTTAATTAACTAAATTGATTAATTAAATTAAGATTAATTTTGTTCATTTTTTGATGAATATGACCTCAGAACACTTCTTGAAATTCTGCCGGAAGGCTCTGCCAGTGGCGTGTGAAAAGGCAACATATTTCCCATCCTGGACCTCGTCGCAAAGTCCAAACTCCAGAGAAAGCTTCAGCAGGCGGTGGTTTGTTACAAGGCAATAAACCCAAGGTGTCCCTTCCAGTGTGATATTGACTGACTGTATGTAGCCATTTTTTTCCTTCAGGGGAAATCTTACCAGGAAGCATTGAACAGTAACAATAACACTGATGACAAGAAATAAAGAAAAAAAAAAAAGCAGAACTGCTGTAGATAAAGAGAGAGTGTGATTCAGAGTTCCGTTGGAGGCTGTCTTAGACTGGGTTCCCTGGAAACAGACCCTGAGATGGAGAGTTGCATACAGAAGGCTGCTGGGGAGTGCTCCTGAGAGATGCATCTGCAGAGAAGTGAGGACAGCAGGAGGGCAGAGAGAGAGGCTGACCCTCCGAGGCATTTGTAACTGGAGGCCCTAGCTGATTCTCCAGGCAGCTCTGGGGGGAAATTTGGGTGGGGCGGGGCTCCTCAGAATTGCACCAAATTGAAGATAGGCTAAAACTTTATATCCCTACATCAGCTAGCCATTGACCATGGGCTAATCCTAGCAGCAGGGAGGGCAAACTTGGACAGGCAGCTCCAGTGGGATATTGTGTCACAAACTTAGCACATACTGGTTTCTTCCTGCCACATACTCGGTTGGATCATCTGGCCCATGTAGCATTGCTGATTGGACCTGCCTAATAATAATTTTAAAAGGTATCAGGTACAATAACTTGTCATTTGCTTTGGAAGGGATGTCCCAACATGCCTCAGCTGCTTGACCCCTAAAAGCTCTTCATTGATCTAGTGGGTTCCTCAGTCTTGTTAGGACTTATCTTCTACCTTTGGAGCTCAGGTCTCTTACCAAGATACTCCAAAGTACTTGCCACTTTCTACAAATCCAGTTGATGAACATGATGTCATTGATATTGTGGAGCAGTGCACTGTTCTGTGAAGTCTCCAGAATGTCCAAGTTCCTTTGGATCATATTATGACAGAGGCCCTGGACGGGAGGTGAGGATTTAACAGACATTGAACAAGGCCCTGGTGGAAGACAATCTCTGTATACTATCCATTCATCCATGTAAATATGAACTGCTTCTGATCCTTCTTTCTGTTGGGGTTGGAATAAAAATGTTAGTCAGTTTAATAGCTATGGATATGCTGAAGATTGTGTACCACATCTGGCAAGCAGACACGATTGGGACTTCTATTTAGTTAAGTCTGTGGTGATCTGTGTGCTGAAGCAGCCCCATACTGGCCTGTGAGAGCCGATTGCTACATTTTCTGGAGCCTTGCGAGCTCCAGAGTTGTAAAGCTTATGGTGGGAGCATTATACCACAGAAACTGGCAAAAACTACAAAGCAAGTCTCCCTGCAACCCCTGGAGAGCCAGTCATTAGACATTTTCCTGCATACTACTGTTGGATGTCCACTGTCATCCAGCACCATCAGCACAGTTTTTGGGGGTCGGCCCTGTGGCCGAGTGGTTAAGCTCATGCCCTCCGCTTCCATGGCCCAGGGTTTCACTGGTTCGAATCCTGGGTGCAGACATGACACCACTCATCAAGCCATGATGACATGGCGTTCCACATAGCAGAATTAGAAGGACCTATAACTAGAATATACAACTATGTACTGTGGGGCTTTGGGGAGAAGAAGAAGAAAAAGAAAAAAAAAAGATTAGCAACAGATGTGAGCTTAAAAAAATACAGTTTTTGTAGGGTTAAAGTGGTGAACTAAATGGGGAGATTATGGCGATTACCATTCTTGCATTCTTCAAAATTTTGATGATGGAACTAATTTTTGCCATTCCCCTTGGGATATGGTATTGTTTTATATTTACTGTCTTGGGTGGGGGGCAGTGGGGACTTTTCGGAGGCGTCCACTTGGCTTTCACCACTACAATAACTCTTATCCCACAGATCAAGAACCTGCTATAAGAGTTCTGTTATTGATCATGTATGCCCATTCCAATTATACATTTGGGTTCGGGGAAATGATCACTGGATGGGTCTGTGGGCCCAGTGGACCCATAGCGAGCTAGACCTGGGTCACAACTGGACTGCATATTTCTCGATTGTAATGGATGATACCATGGTGCTTTCTGGCCCTGGGAAAAGGCGATCAGTCGCCTCAGACCCGGGTCCAAAAATCCATGTAAGTTCCCATTTTCCCACTTGATGGTTTCCTGGGTAAATGGCTGTAGGTCACTTTGGGGAAGAACTGGGAGAATTATTACTGAATACACTTGCTGTGGTATTCCAGTGTCTTTTTTCGTGGGGACCTGACTTCTCTTTCAGTTGTTCTAGAAGTGAGAACTGGCTCAGATCCAGAAGGCTGGCAAGCGATCATGACTTTTTATTTGGGCAGCTGCCTACAAACTCTTGATCACCCATTCTTGATTTCTTTTAGTTATATAATTTGTGCACTATGCTTGCCAGCTGCCCATCAGTCTTTCCCCTAGGAGTACTGTATTATATTTACCATCTCTCCATAGCTTTCTGAGGGTCACTGGCTGCTACTCTGACCTTGCTTTCATTGTGATAACTGTATCACTTTGCTTCAGATGGTGAGGTGCTGCCACTAGTGCTCTATTATTTCATGATTCCCATTGCTTTCATGAGCTCAGTTCTGCAACAGTTTCCTACTCTCAGCCTTAGCTACAGAGGACAGCCACCACTAAGCTTCTCATCAAAGGTGGTGCCCCTCTCATGAGCACATTCTTTACCTCTTTGGTAAGAAAGCGTCCTCTGGGCCCTCCTATGGCACACAGCGGGCTGGTAGGGGGTTTCTAGACTTACCTAGTCTATCCCCTCTAGCATACTCACTTCTCTGAGCTTTGAGTTCTGAGCTTTCCAGACCCTTTCCTATTTCAGTTTTGGTATTTCTAATTCATAGGGCCATTCACATGGGTCAACACATTTTCCAAGCTTCTAAGAGCCATCCTAGCAGTGGAGTGCTTGCTAGACTTGTATATTATGGGAGAGTGCTCCATACTGACAAACTGTCCTTTATCCAGCTTTGTGTCCCATGTTCCCACATCCCAGTATCCATTCTCATGCATACTTTCTCCATTCCTGCCAGCACATATTGGGCAGATCCTGCAGCTCCTTTGGTGTATAGTCCCTACTCTCCCTTAGCTGATCCAGTGCATCCCATTTAGGGGACGCTGGGATTTAACTTTGTTATCTGTCTGCTCTCAGGTGAGGCAGGGGGATAAGCATTATCTTTTAAGGCTTGGCATCAATCAGGGTCCAATCAGGAGACAGACACTACATAAGTAATTTGAAGAGAGAAAATTTAATCTACAGAATTATTAATTAGCGAAAGATATTTAATTACAGCAAGGGATAAAAGAGGACTCTAAGGAATGTAGAAACAGCACACGTGGAAAGTAGCTACTACTGTTAGGGCTGAGGGAGAGTGAATAAGGAAGGAATAAGAAAGAACTTAGAAGAGACATCTTCTTCTTGCCAGGCTGAGATCCAGACCTCCTTGGAGAAGGTGTGGCTGCCATGGGAACGCACAGAATGCTGGTGGTGAAGAAACTTTCTGGAAGGCCTAGCTGGAGCTGGTGTGCAGGAAGCAGCTCACTGGGTGGGGGAGAAGATTGGCAGAGGATGCATGGAGGAGAAACTGGTCCACAAGGGCCAGCAAGTAAGTAGCACCAGGTTTCTTGCACGCTGGCAGCCTGGCGAAAGAAAAATGGCACAATGGAACCAGTAAGGGAAGCTCTTTCCTCTGGCTATGACCTCAGAGTGTCACTCTGGTATCCTTCCTTACTGACAAAGATGTTGCACTATCTGAAAAGGAAGAAATGGTTACAAGATCTAACTCCAGGGTTGCAAAGTGTGACTACTATTCTTTGAAAGGCCTGCTTACAAGATTGGCCTTTGGCTGGCATCTAGGAACCTGGATTTGGGAGAGTTCTCACCATTCCTAGAACTGATAAATGTGGCTCACTGTGCCTACACTGTTTGAACAAACTATATGGTTTATGTTGAACACCTGCTTGCCTTCTGGGAGTCTGGAATTTGGGTATGTGCAAGGCAGGGGGTGCTTACATGGTCAGCTCCCAATAAAAACTCTGGAAGCCGAGTCACATGTGTTGTCACATCTTGTTGCTGGGAGATTAGGTGCCTCCTGTGTGACTCCTCTGGGAGGGCCCCTTGGAAGCTGGTGCCTTGTTTCGCCCGGACTTTACCACATGCGCCTTTTCCCTCTGCTGATTTGCTTTATTTCCTTTTGCCATTATAAATCACGACTGTGGGTTTGACGATATGCTGAGTCCTAGTGAGTCATCAAACTTGGAGTGGCATTGGGGACCCTTGACACACTAATAGAGACACCTGCTTCATTTGAGGCCTTTTAATGATCTTTAAGCAAGTTGCGGGGCAGTTGTTCTCACAAAGGGGAGTAAACCTCTTCTGTGGGCCCACAGGGCTCAGGGGAGTCTGGGAGCTAAAACTTCTCAATTGCATTTACTCAAATATCCCCATTCCAAGTTTCAGGGTCTGACACTTTTTCTATGAGCGTCCTGATCTTGGCAGAGGAAACCTTCCAGAAGGAGAGTTTAATTTTCTCTAGAGCTCCCCTTCTCTTGTGATTAAGTTCTGAGTCCGATCATTTTCTCTGCTTGTCCACTGGCTACAAGAGATCAACACTTCCTTAAATGTTGCCTAGAACGCCCTCGGGCTCCCACAAGTTTTCTTGAATTGTTGGATAATCATCCTGAGCTTGTCATAATCTTTCTTCAATAAATCAAAAGCCCTCAGCAACAGCTACTCAATTCTTCTCATTGAACGTATACCTCATACTTCTCAAGGGTGAGAGACATTGCACCAGCAGGTGCATCCACTTCCACCAGTGAAAATGTTAACTCTTGCACTGCTGCAGCAAGCTGGCGCCTATCTCTTTCTACCCACTGGGGTGGGGTCCTCATTCTCATCCCCTTGGTTGATCCCGTTGTTCCACCTCCAACATTCCTATTTCTTACTACTATGATGACTATGATTTAATTACATGCATAGGACACTTTTTGGAGCCTACCATGTGATTGCACATAAAGGACCTCCTTTATATCTGAAAGTGTCCTGCACGTAGCCAGCGGAGTTGCTGTTATCTCCAATCTCAGGTGAGGAATAAAGCCTCTGAGGTGTGGCTAGCCTAAAGTCAGGATTCCACCGAGTGGCAGAGTCAGAAAGTAAACCCAGATTTTTCTGACTCCAAGTCCTCTCTTTCTTTTCTACCACATTGTGCCCCCTCTCCACAGAATGGGATATTTTGGCTTCTGTAGTAGGTAAGAAATTTGCTTGATTTGCGTTTTCTTATTCAAATTCTTATGATCACCTTAGTATTGACATAGTTTGTAGCAATCTCCATCAAATACTTTTGACCTAAAAGAATCGAGGGCATAAGAGAGCCGTGCTTGTCAACCTTTAATGTGCAAACAAGTCACTTGGGGATCTTAAATGTTAAAATGCACATCCTGATTCAGGGAGTCTGTATTTCTGAGAAGCCTCCAGGTTGATGCTATGTTCCTAATTCTCCACCACACGGAACAGCTGGGTTCTTGGTAGTTCTTGGGGGATTAAAATAAGAAAAATGTAGGAATATAGATGTATCTTCATTTCCAACTTTTCCATTTGGTAAAATGGAAAACATGTCTCCATGTTAATTCAATCTATAAACACTCTTGCTAAAAAAAAAATAACAAAAAAATAAAGCTGCAAAAATTATTAGAATTTAGCCAGTCACAAGATAAAAATAATGACTTCTAACAGCTTCATTCAGGCATTTGATATGTGACATTCATATACAGTGAGTCCTGTCCTATCCTGGAATGCCCTTCCAGTTTTGCAAGAATGAGTCAAAAGACAGCTGAGTTTTGACTTATCCATAGGGACCAGAGTAAGTGATTTTGGGGGATCATAGCGATACCGGGTGATGTTTCCGAGACTCAGGCCCAAATCCCAGCAGTGCAGCCAAGAACGTGTCTACTCTTGAATCTCGTCTTCTACCTTGCCTGGCTGGGTGGCCAGCGGTCATCTCCTGCTCTCACTGTCCCTAGCCTTTCCTCAGGTTGCAGGGTCAGGACAGGTGGTGGGGATTGGAGCAGGGCACGGCCCCCCAGAGGTCATTCTCAGGGTCAAAAACTGGGGTAAAGTCCACAAAAATCTAAAGTGGTGATGATCTTGGAAACAGAGGTGGGGCTTCTGAATTCTAGGACATCTGGGGGCTTGATCTCAAACTCCACAAAGTCTGCCTCTGGCTTTTTCAGAAAAAAAAAAAAGAAAGAAACACTCATCAGGCAATTCAATTTAATCTCCCTCTTCTCTCATTCCTTATACCAAATTGTTACCAAAACCAAATGGGTTCCCTCCTGGCAAGTTAAATCAGACTCTCCACCAGAAGCAGTCGTCTCAAAAGTAAAAGTATATTTGCAGCAAATAGGAGACCATGTGGAATCATTTCCAAAGTCATGGCACCCCCAAACAAAGGGAAGCAAAGACCTTTTATTTCGGATGGGGAGGAATATTCAAAAGGAAGAGGCGGATATTCGCTTGGGCAGGCTCAGTTCGCAAACCTGCTTGCACATACTCTGCAGGTTATGGTAACAAGGCCTAAGCTCCTCCTGGAGAGATCTTAGCATTCAAAATAAAGCAAAGGTGCCAGGTAGCTCTTGTAGTGAGGCTTGGTCTGGTTCAGGGTGCTTGGTGATGGCATCTCCTTAAACATAACAAAAGGAAAAAAACCAATTTGGGAAAACAATGAAATGCTTCCAAACCCACCCTTGAGTTCCTTGGGGCAATTAGTCAGTGACAAAACCATGCAGCCAGCCTCTTGTAGAGTCCTTTCCTTGTCTGCCTTGGTACTCAAATGACAGAATCGTTTTGGGAGTTTCACCTCTCTTCCTTCTTTTTTCATTGAAGTGGCACCGCAAATGTTTGGGCTAGAGGTATTTTTCCCTATTTCAAAATGGACTTTTCCCCTCAAGAAGCAATGATTCAAGGCTGACAATTCAATGGATTTATTTACTTGTCTACCCATCCATCCACTTATTTATTTATTTGTCATATAAGGTAATAGCTTATGGTACTTACCCAGAGCCAGCTGTTTGCAGGATGCCGAGAGCAGGTGGTCTGGGAGGCCTCTGATGAATTGCAAAAGACACTCACCAGCTGCCGACACTGTGTGTAATGAGCAAACCTGCAAAAATCTTTATTTTCAATTGGATTGTACCTTTAAGTAAGCAAGGGAGACAGCCAGTATAACTACAGACCATGACCAACAACCCACATAAACAGTGTGCAAACACAAGTGATTAATGTACCAGTATTTCAAAACATCTAAAGCTAATGAGTCAGATTTACTAGGGTGCACAAAAGAGGGGGAGAGGGAATGGGGGAGGAGAGAACAACTTAATGGGCCTTAATGGCCTTGAGCTGAAGTCTAAGAATTCTCCTGCCTTCGGTCCACTGTGCCA
This sequence comes from Equus quagga, assembly GCF_021613505.1. Taxonomy (NCBI): domain Eukaryota; kingdom Metazoa; phylum Chordata; class Mammalia; order Perissodactyla; family Equidae; genus Equus; species Equus quagga. The sequence goes on along the minus strand of NC_060275.1, from coordinate 47,683,503 downwards.
CTGAGCTGGTAAACAAACACCCTGCTGGCCCATGAAGGCCACTTTCTTTCTGGCCATTCAGGAGTGGGGGGCATTCCAGTTTTAGGAGAGAAAGAGGGGAGCAAGCTGGTGACTACGGCGCCCTCCACTGATCTCTGATGATATGCGGGGATAATGGGTTACAAAGACAGACATTAATAAGGTAAGATAAGAGGGGGGAGGTTTATTAATTTTTCAAGTAAGTTAGGATGCCCCAGGGCATGGTAAAAGTGTAAAGAATCTGGTGAACGATGAGGGGCTCGGCTGATTAATGCGAGTCAGCTGTCCTCTGAGGGCCGTAGCAATAATGATGAGATTACCGAAGAACCTACTGAAGACAAATGAGATGCATGTGGAATAAAAACGAAGTGTCCTAGTTACTCTTTTGGAGTGCCTGGTGGATTTTTATGAAGGGAGAACCGAGGTACCAGCGACAGCCCGAGGAGGGGCTGGGGCAGGCAATGCGCTTGTTCTGCTCAAGTTCCTCCAGCCCGGGCTCTCCAGAATTCCGGGCCTGCCTGGGGGAAGGGCTGAAAGGGAAGTGCATCCCGGAAACCCATTCTGCACAGGCAAACAGAGCAGGATTTGGTGCCTCTACACTGTCCCCACGGCCTGTCGCCTTGTCTGGCCTTAGTGCCCTGCCCAGCCCTCTCCTTCCATGCCACCAGTCTCTCTAGGAAGTGCCAGCAGCTGGGCTTCCTCTGTAGTTCAGACTGCCCCCAACCTCCTTCTGCTTAGCCGCTGCTGACCGCTGAGTTTGGAGCTGGAGAAAAGGAAATTAGAATTATTTTTCTTTTCCTTTTGGAAATTGCTCACTAGATTTTATATTCTCTCTCTCTCTGCATTTGTCTCTGCATTTGTCATCTGGCTTGTGTACTTGTCTTCGCTGGACTACCTCCCTAGATGTCTCTGTTTCTGTACCTTTCAGGTGAGGCAAAGGGAGGGGAAACAGCATCCCCACTTGACCCTTGCCTTCTACACCAGGGTGCAGAAGATTGACGGTGACCTTTGAAGTTCAAAGTGCAGAATTATTGGAGGAGCTTGCTAAAAAGGCAACTTCAGGTCCTAGCCTTGAGAAGGTTCGGGTTAGGTCTCAGGAATCTGCCTTTTTAACAAGCATTTCACAAGTGGTTCTATGCTACTGGTCCTCAGACAATAGTTCAAGAAACACTTTGAAAGGGCATGAGATTGACTAAGGTTGCCTCTGATAGGCTCTTCTGAATGTGAAGTTGCCTAAAAATTCACCATGGATAATTTGCTCCTTTACATTGGTTCACTAAGACTTGAGGAGTTCGGGTTAAAATGCAAACTCCCTCCTCTTGCCCTCTCCCCAGGCAGGGGCAGCCCCTTAAATTGTTATTTCTAGATATGACCACCTTAGTGTGAGTCTATTTATCAGGTTAGAGTAGGACCTTCAGAGTCATAGGATCAGTTTTAAAAGAAGCAGACAAGGGAGCAGAAAACATCTAGAAATGCAAAGACTGTCAGTGGGGCAGAGAGGAGGATGGGAAAAGGAGGTAGTGGGTGAAGCCAGTGGTTTTCAGCTCTTTTTGGTTGTAGTGTGGGGGACTGGAATTGGCCATCCCAAGATACGTCTCTTTGGCATGAGGATTATTTGGGTTGGTTACTTAAAAAACTGCAGACAGGAAAGCAACTCTGAAAAGTAGAATTTACTTACCCTTTCTTAAGAGACATTTACATTTGTAAGGGAAATCTCCATCTGTAAAGGTGTCTCCCTCTTTGTACCAGGAAGAAGGAGGGATGAACTTATCTCTAGAAACTCTTATCAATGCAGAAGGCAAGGACTTAAATCTGCATAATAACCTGACCTTGTTTACTGTACTTGTCCGGTAATCTCCCATAACTGACTCCCCCAACCCCCAACATTCTCCTTTGTCTTTAGCTGAAGATGATATTTAAGGTGGTGGCTTTGGCCATTTTGGTGAGTTGCTCAAGTTGCCTGAGCCTCTCCCACGTATACATGTTATAAAGCTTTGTTTAATTTTCTCCTGTTACTCTGTCTCGTGTGACTTTAATTCTTTCTCCAGCCAGAAGAACCCAGAGTGGATAGAGGAAATGTCTTCCTCCCCTACAGTTGCAACGCATTTCTTTTCAAGTGAAATCTAAATGGAAATCCCCATATAGGAAGCCAATTAAATGACAATTTGCTAATACACATTTGTTTTATTCCAAATTTGCAAGAATGATCTTTATAAAGTCAATAAATTATAAAAATGAAAGTACTTGAATGAGCATGAACATTAGCAATCGGAGGTTACAGATAACGGTTCCAGCCTTAGATCAGCTTCTGGAATCAGTAGATTTGCTCAGACAAATAGCTGCAAATTATATTTGTGGACAGCTGGCTTTGCAATTTTGGGAGACCTCTTTAATCAAATTGATCTGAATTCGTGCCTGAGGAATAGCAGGAAATTTGTATTTTAAAGTTGGATCACCTATGATATTTAGTAAGTGCTCAAATTCCTCTTATAGAAAAGCCACTCAAAAAGCAACCAGAACTTTAAAATAAGAGCTAAAACCATGTATGACATTGGGCAACGTGGCTTACTATTGCATCAGTGCAATTGCACAACAGGAGATCCCCAAGCAGACTCAGGGACCCTTGCATGGCGTTTATTTGGGCCCTTCCCCTATGTGCTTTAAGGGTGGACTTCTTATACAGTTTATATAAACAGTCATGCCCGGGCCCCAATTTATGAAAACACCAATGCAGTTTTTAAACTTAAAATTTGCATTGAATTTACATAAAAATGTACTGTAATGTGCATTTACATGTCTTACATTTATGGACATGTGTGTTACATTTATGCATATTTAAATGTAATGTGCATTTAATTTACATTAAAATGTGTAATTTTTTGGGGGGTGGAGGGAGAGAGTGGGGGTAGGTGTCACACATTTGAAATTCATATTTAAACAATAGGGTTAACACGAAATACGTGTAGACCCCTTGGAGGCTCTGTGAGGAACATAGGATTTGAAAATAAGAGGACTGGGCCAAGACTTTGCTTAAGACAGACCCTGTCATTGAGTGAGGAGGTGGGCAGCCCCGACTGGACGTTAGGAAATGTCCAGCAAAGATGCTTTGACAGGCATTGGATTTTTCTTTCATCCAGCTATTTGTCTAAGAAGCTATAATTAGAAGAAAATAGCAAGGAGTAAATGAGAGAAGGATGTGGTGTAGAGAGAAAAACAAAGAGAGGGAAAGAGAATGAATTGTGATGAGTTAGAAATGGCTGGATGAAGAAGCTCATCCTGGCATGCATAAAGATGAAAAAAGGGGGACTCAGGAAGTTCTGGAAGGATGTGAGAGAAGAAAAAGGAAAGGATATGGGATGGAGAGGAGGAAGGGATATCAGAAAGGCTGTTGGAAGGGACTAAATTACAAGGAAATGTGGAAGGGACTTTATTGAAATAATCCACGAATTCGTGATAACGCTGTGAGCTTCCTTTTATGGGCCTGGCAAGAGAATAGTTGCTCAAAGGACTTTGTCTTGGAAATCCATTGTGGCTCCCCGGTGGCCTGCACTTCACACAGCTTTAAGCCTTGTCCTTTCGCTCGCTGGCATTGTTTCTCTCTGCTTGCTCCCTGTGGTCTCTCATCTCTTCTCAGCTCTCTCCCACTCAGCCCACCAAGGCCTGGCTACCCAAGTAGAACAGACTTTCATTTTCCTCAGGTTCACACTGTGCATACTGACTAACCCGCTTCCTGCCTCTCGAGTGGCCCTTCTTCAGCTCCCAGCACCTCTTATCTCTATGGTAACGGAAGACACGACCATCATCTGGATTTTGCCTCAGAGAGTTGGTCTGTACAAACAGGCTTTCCTGGGGTAGCTTGTCCTTTTGCAGTTAACTGACATGCCTGGGGAGAAGAGCCGTCCCCAACAGGATGGCAGGCAACGGCCTCCAGATGTGGGCATTTGGCAAGTCTGAGCTGAAAGTCTCCATAAAACTATGATGTAATTAACAGACCCCGGCAGCTGGAACAATTCAGCACCTCACATTGATTTTCCACGTCTCCTATTTACTTTCGGTTTTTGAACTGTCTGCTGTGACAGGAAATCAAAGAATTATAATGGTGTGCATGAGGCTGGGTCAGCATTTCCCAGAGAAATCCTGAGACTGATCAGTTTAGTATCCCTCAATCATCTCTTTTCACTCTTAAATTAAAGCTGTCCTCCAAAATGCTAAGAAATGGCAATTTATTTGGGGATATTAAAAAAAATCAATGTAGTATTTTAAAATTTGAGAGGAATGTTAAAAATAAGGGAAAGAGTAGGCCCCAAGTAATATTAGTGGAATCTATTTTCTCCTCCAGGCTTACTATGAGGTTGGCAAAGACCCTTGGATGTGGAGAGCCAGAAGGGCCATATTTGCCCTTCCCAAGTTTCATAGACTTGGAAAAGTTACCTGGTGGAACCGAGGAAAGGAGCCTTGTTCCAAGGTTTTTCAATCACTGGAATTAAGAAAAATAATTCTCCCCATATGTGCTTATTCATGAGCTTTCATGTGATACAGGATTGCCTTTCTTATAGTCTGTTACTGTATTTCTAACTCTTGTCAGATGTAAGTCAGAATCTTGGGTTAATTTCACTTTGGATTTAAAACTCTGGAGAAAATAGGCAGAGAGCTGGGATTATGACGGAGAAACAGGTCTCCATGTGAAGTCTGCCAGCTCCAGATTTCTTTTTCTGATGTGCCTCGGGCTCCATTGGTGTGGTTTTTCTTCAAACTCACTGGAAATCAAGAGACAGATTTCATGTCTTGGTCATACTGTAAGGATGTGTTTTTCATCTTTTTATTGACTCAAGTAATATAACCCTTTTATAAATAATTAGGAAAATAGAGAAAAGAAGAAAATTGCCTATAATTCTCCCACTCAAGCACAATAGCTATGATAGTTTTAGAGCAATTACTTTGGGTCATTTTCAAACGCTGAGTTTTGATATGATTCAAAGCATAACGTACAAACAACTTTGTATTTTAATCTTCTGCTTAATGTATGTCAGAAGCATTTCCCATGTTATTATTAGCTTCAGTAAATATCTTTTTAATTGCTGCCTGAGCAGCTGGAACATTTCAGTCCCTCCCATTGATTTGCCATGTATCCCATGAAAGTGGAGACACCATATTTATTTCACTATTTCCATATTTGGGGACAGTAGATCAAATCCATTTTACACTGTAGTAAATTCCATGGTAAGCATCTTTATATATAAGACTTCTCCATATATAGGATCATTTCTTTAGGCTAAATTCCCAGCAATTATGGGGTCAAAGTTCATGAGTATTTTATGACGATTTTTTCCTGTTGCTCTTCAAAATTATTATGGAAGTTTATAATATCACCTAAAATGTTGGTGGAATCATGCTTTAAAAGGGTCTTTTACCTACTGAATAGGCAGAATTGGGAGCACTTTCTGTGTGTGGTTTGCTGATGCTGACAAAAATCCCAGAGAGAAACATTTTGGACTTTAAAGGCATTCCCCCGACCATTGTGTTTAACACACAGAAGTGACTTCATTATAGCCATTTCTTCTATGTGTGCCATAAAGTATGAATTCTTCACTTGGCTATAATGTTCTGTCTCATCAAACCTCATAAAACTAATTAGTGTCACACCCCCTCTGTTTGGCTGTGAATTTTGAAGATGATATGGATTTCTCTTGCACGTTACATAGAATTTGGTGGGTATCCCCTTGCTAGGAATAATACCTTTGGAAAATAGGAAAATACCGAGTGGAAAGAAAGTACATTTTCTGGGAAAAGAATAAGAACCCAGAGAGACGGAATGAGAGTTGTACCACAGAGTCCCAGCAGCAGACGTTCTGGGTGTTGAAAGTCCCACCAGAACAGCTGCAGAAATGTAGAATCACATCTGGGCGTGTGACGCGGCGGCATCATTACCTACCGACAGCAAAACAGCCAGATGCCTCCAATTCATTTTAAGGACCAAGTTTCAGGTCTGAACCTGTGAACATCTTCACTTCCTGACTGACGACTTATCAATTGTTCACGCAGTTCGTGAAAATGTGACCTCACGGGCACCTTAAGGACAGATCTTCCCGGATGCAGCAGGTAGAGGCAGAACGCAGCTGCTGCGCACCCAGACCCGCAGCTCAAGGTCTGGCGTGCTGCTCGAGAATAGAGCCATCAAAGCTCTCCACACAGTGGCTGCGTGTGGCCTGTCGCCGATGTATGAGGCTTCCCAGGGCTTATTCTGTTCTATTTTCCCTCTAACTCTTCAAGTCCTCTCTCTGAGACACAGAGAGATTGAGTGCCTCTCCCTGTCTCTCTCTTCCCTCCTCCCCGTCTCCCGAATATAAGTTTCTTTCCCTGGCAATTAACCAAATAACCAGATGATCATTAGGGTAGCAAATGGTTTTTAGACTCTTGGCTGAATACTGTGATTTTTGAGTACATAGCTATTTTCTTGCATCATTTCTCTCGTCTTATACTGACAGTTACTATGACAGTCCAGTGAAAGCGGCTCCTGGTGACAGGGCTGCAGCCTGCAGACAGACTGACCACAGTCTCAGCAGCCTGCCCCCACCCTGGCTAAGTATAAAGTGTGCAGAGCAGCTTAAAGGCCCCAGGGGGAAAGTCATTCAATATATAAATCTCAATCCCAGGGGAAAAAGGTTGGTCAGTGTACAAATCTCAATACTTATGATGGTCAAGGGACAGGTTTCTCTCAGGAGCAGCCTGTCCACCCCGCCTCATGGAATGAAGGGAAACCAACAAGAAACATTTGGTGAAACATGGAGACTCATGTGTTAGGATCAATGTTAACAAGCACCCGAAGAAACAAATAAGGGTATAAGATTTGGAATTTCTACAAAAACAGTGGAAAGTAGAGCCTATTCTTTGAAGTCATTCACATCCATAAAAATGCTTCATCTCACTTAACCATCACGCTTTTACCATTATCTTCTTATAGAAACCTCACATTTATTATTAGAAATGTTTTCATTGTGCCAAGAAGGCAAAATCTTTCATATGGAGCTTGCCAGTGAGGGAGGCCAAGGAAGTTGTCTGCTCAGGGCACTTGAGGTTTGGATCATCTCTGGTTGTCACTCAGCATCCTGTGCAGTATTCTACCGTCAAGGGAGAGCCGTAAAATATAACAGAGCCATAAACGTGGGTAAGAGCCACAAAAGAGGCTTTTTGGGAGAGAGAACTGAGGGAGAGAATAGTCAGATAAATGCAGAGTTGGACCCAGGTTTAAAAAAAGGTAATAATATTTACTGACATTTATTGAGTGCTTACTACAAGTAGGACAATGTTCACAGTTTTCTGTGTTTAGTTATTAAGCCATTTAATTCTCATAAAAACCTTATGAGATAGGTAATATTATTATCCAACTTTATACAGGAGGAAGCAGAAGCACAAGGAGGTGAAATAACTTGTCCAGAGTTTCAAAGCGGAATCTGGCTCCAGATTTTTTGCAGTTAACCACCATGCTCCACGTGTCTCTTGTCATCCTGCCTCTCCGACTGGCCAGTACTGTGCCAGGGTCAAGCAAGAGGATGCTAAGCCCAGAACTCTGGGCTCCTGGCAGCTAAAGTCTTCAAACATGGGTGACTGGTTATGTTGAGCAAAAATGATCCTGTGTTGAAGAAAAGTTAGAGTGTTGTTCACATCCATTGTAAACTATGGTGGATGTCTCCTACTGAAACAGTTCTTATTCAGTAACAATAATAATAAGATAAAAGAGTATTTACTGAGGTGTGTACTCATTGCAGTAGGAGGAACAGAGAAGTACGAGATGTATATCCTGCCTTTAAGACACTTTTATTTGGTGAGAAGACTAGCAGAGGTAGAGGAAAGATGAAGTAATGTTCAAGGTGAGGTAATAGATCTTATTAGAGCTAGGAAGGCTTATACACAATGTGCAAGGCTAAAGGGGATAAGTGCCTTGAAACTTAACTCTTCAGCTACTAGGGTTCAGGGAAGTTATATGCGACAGGGGGAGATCTGAACTGTATTAGAAAAGTTGCAAAGGACTCTGAATATAGAGTAAAAGAGAAACTTTCCGGGAATTTGGAATTTTGAGAAAAAAGGTGAAGATGAGAAATGATTGTCATGTTTAGGGAGGCGCCATTTTGTGTACAGCACGATGCAGATAAGGCTTAAAAGAAAAATGTAGAATCAGATTGCAGAAAGTCTTGGTTATCTTATTCAGGAAAAGTGGAATGACAAACTGCTTATAATAAATGGAGTTCCACAAACTCAGCCAAGAATGAATGGACCAAAAGGATTGGAGCCTGAGTTTAAGGGCACTTAGAAACCCTATGTGTTTTGTTTTTCATAACCTGGAACTTTTAGCAACTCTGTGGAATGTTGTCTTGTATACTGATCATGGATTGATAAAAATCTCTTTAGCTGTATTCCAGCTCAAACGGCACAACAAAGAGGGATGCTCCAAAGGATTCCATGTGACAACCTTAACCAGAGAAATACCTGTTCCAGAATGACCAGTAGAGGTTTATGACTAGCTCTTCACTATGAATTTATTAAAATCAGGAAAAAACATGAAAAGAGGAAATCTGATTTGGCCTGACTCAAGGTACATATTGAAAATTCAGTAGACTGACCTCTGTGGCATGAAGAGGTGGCCTCTCAAGAGAACCTGAAACATTGTAAATGGCACCCAACCTATGGGGTAACCCAACTGAGTGACCGTGTCAGAAGACTTCTGTCCATGAGGCAGCTGTAGCTCCTCCACCTCCAGGAGAGTATAATTTAGACACAGCTAAGAGTTCAGAGCTGGAGCGGGCCACACAGTTTATTTAGCCTAACTCCTCATCTTGGCGCCCAGTTGGGGTAAGTGATCTGCCTGAGATCTCTCATTTTTGCTAGGGAATGGCTGTGAGACCCAACACCAAGCCTGGCTATCCGCTTTGGCTGACTCTTCTGCTACTACCTGAGGACTTAAGAACTTCTTTGGGGCTTGTAGTCTATGATCTCTCCTAGTGGCAAATCTTCTCAAGACTAAGGCACCAATGTCATTCTTGAGGGCAGCATATCTTCACAGCTGACAGTCTGAACAGTTAACAGATATAGCTATACACAGGTAGATGATTACAAGGACCAAATATAATGGAAAAGAGTTGAAGTACAGTTGAAGGAAAACTCAGATCCTGCATCTCTGTGTCTATCCGCAGGGCTGGTGTACACACCCGCACAACTGCATGGAGCACCAATCCCCTGGGGTCTGATGTGAACAGTGTCCCCTTCAGTTGGACAATGTGGAGTTGGCTCACAACCATCTCAGGTTCTTTTTTGCCAAACTCTCCCAGAAGTCAGTACATTTTCCTTAGTTCCAGTGTTATTTTTCTCTCAGTCCAAGCCAGAATCTTTCCTACATAATCTAAAAAGCAATTTCTCTCTGCCTGATTCCCCAGTGTCCATCTTCCATTTCTGACAAAATAGCACCCATGCCTGGCTCAGCCTGGGTCTCCCCTCATCATTTCCAGTTTCAACAGAAGTCTTCCTGATTATTTATTCCAACCTTCTTACCTCCCTATCCACTCTCCTCTCTCTCTCTCGCCTACCTATTTCTATATATTCATCTGTCTAGCATTCTTTCTTATTTTGTTAAAGTAATCTATATGAACATAATTTTAAAAAGTCAATACACCAAAGGCTTATAATCAAAACCGGTGGCACCCAGGCTCTAATTCTCCCTACCCCCTATTCTCTCTCTTCCATCGGCAACTGCTTCTAGCTCTTTGAGCTCATTTCTTTTGTACCTGCTTATCTGTAAATAACTTGCTAATATTGTTAATTCTTGATTTACCTATTTTAGACATTATTTACTTTGGAGTATGGTGGGAAGTGTTTCTGTGATCACTCCCTTCCCCTCTCCCTTTCTTCTCAGCTGTTTAGAGCACCCTAGGTTAGTCATATTCAGGGTTTACCTTATTGTGGCTATGCAAATATTGTTCACTCCTGAGCCAAATACGTACTATACTTAGCTTTAGTTTATTGTACTTTTTCTCCAGAAGTTAATAATTACATTTTTCCCCCACTTGCTTAGTATTCTACGAACCTATTACTAATTTTCCTCAAATCCTCTGACAGCTGTGTAAAATGTTTCTCGTGCAGTTTTCCACAAGTTAGGTATATCAGATAATCGAGAATTCTCCCGGCCCACCTCTGGCTAGGAGACTCTTCTCCAAACCCCTGCGGTCTCCCTTGGTTGCTCTCCAGGCTCATTGCCCACTTGACTTAGGATTCCTCTTCTACAATTTCCTGGGATTTATTTTCTCCTCTCTCCTTTCCTGGATTCCAATTTTGTTTTTTCATGATAACTAAGGAAGAATTTTGGTGAAGCACTAACTCCAGTTAACACCAGTTAAGCACTAACACCTTGAGAAAGGGTGTCTGGAAGGTATAGTATTTTAGTTTTTATCTATCTGAAAATTTCTTTTTCTACTCTTATACTTGATTAGGAACTTGGCTTCGTATAGATTGAAATTGTTTTTCCTCAGAGCGTCAAAGCCATCGCCATATTGTCATTTGGCCTCAGTGTTGCTAGTAAGAGACACAATGCCAGTTTTATTTCCTTTGTGATGGGTTCTCTCTCTGCAAAATTAAGACCATTCCTATACCTGGTATTCTGAAATTTCATGGTATTTGTCTTGGTGTTTCGTTGTTTTTGTTTTTGTTTTTATATATACTGTGCTAGACACTCTCCGGAGATATCCCAGTCTTCAAGTTCTGGGAAATTAAAACTCTTCTTTGATTATTTCCACTCCTTTATTTCCTCAGTTTTCTGTTTTTGGAATTCCAGACGTTGGACACATTGGGTTGGTCCTCCAATTTTCTTCTCTCCCCTCTTGTCCATTTCTTCTTTGAGCAGAGTTACTCAATCTTATCTTCCAAGTATTCTACTGAATATTTTCTCTATTGGGTAGTATATATTTACTTGCCCAAACTCTTCTTTTGCACTCTGATTATTCTTTTTTATTGTATCCTATCTTGTTTCATGAATCAATACTTTCTCAAAACTCTCTGGTGATAATGATTGTAGGTTTTTTTGTTCATTTAGTTTTTCTTCTGCTCTCTCTACTGTGTTTTCTTAGCTCCTTAAAAAATAAATATGCTTATTTAGTTCTCTTTTTTTGTGTTTGAGGTCTTCTTCAAATGTCTGGTGATCTTTGTCCATTATGGTTAAGAACTGATGCAATAAGAAGCCAATAGGAAACTCTGTGTGCATGGGGGTAGCTTGTCCCTCAGAGAGTGTTGTCAGGAGAAGAGCTGGCTTACTTGATGAAGAGTATTTTAAGTGGAATCTCTGTGGATCTTTTCTCTAGGCCTAGTCAGTCTCTTTGGAGAATTATTCCTTATGTTCCTGCCTGGGAGGTGTACATCCAGACACTTATGTTCTGGGAGCAGAGATAGGAAAGGTGATCACAAAACAGGCTTTCCTGTAAGTGCCTCGTTTTCAGCCTAGCACCTGGCTCCCCATCTGCTCTGCCTGTTGTTACCTGAGTCTGAATCCTCTGGTTCAAGTTCTCTGAAGAATACATCCTTGTCCTCCTGGAATGGATGGAGCAGGGATGGTGGGGGCCAGTGAGCAGCGCTGGTGTTTCATGGGGAAGAGACATACATATAGTGCATACGCAGACTTTCACTCAGTGCTTTTGCTCTATGCCCAAGACTCACCCCCAACAATGGAGGAGCCTGCAGTGTCCACATGCCCAGCCTTTCCAGGGTTCTGGGGATGCACCTGCACATTCTTGGGTTATAGCTTCTTCCACTCTGCTGAGGTAATTGCCATTTCTCCCTTCCTTTTTATTCCCCCCAAATATGTTGACGGTTCTCATTTACTGCTGTTACCTCTTCAGTTCTCTTTGACTTGTGGGTTTATATCTTTTTAATTCTTTCACTGTCATTTTGTTCAGGTTTTGGATGAGAGAAGAGATAAATGTATAAATTCTACTTACCACGTTTGACCAAAATTCCATTCTTTTTACCTGAATTTCAAAAATCACACATACAGAGGGGATTTTAGGCACAGAGAACATCATATGTTGTAGTTCTTGCCTAGTTTACAGTAAACAAAAATTTCTTTATGTCTCAGAGTGCCCCCACAGAGTGCAGCCCTGCCAGGTGGCACCCTGGCAGGCAGTTGGATCTACTGGGCTTTAGGATCCTTCCCTGAGCCTGGCCAGAATGAGGCCAGGGCCGGAGACACCTCAGGGAGTCTTCTCTCCATGAGCAGCTGCTGAAGCCTCAGGCATGGAGCATGGGAGACAGACTTCTGGGATGGCTTTTGTGTAATTAATTGAGGTCTGGAGCAGTAATTTTCCTATTTATCCATAATGCTTATACTCCAAACTGCTCTGTCACATTTATTAAAGGGAGAAATAAATAGAGAAACAAGCCAGGGGTTGTGTTTCATGGCAAGCTTGTCAAACGGGAAAGGTTCCACATAAGCGTTTTCCTCTTATCCACCTGATTCAACTTGAGAGCAGACAGTTACCAGTGAATATTTTTCAAGTTGTCACAAGGTGTCCTGTAGAGACCTGGACAGAAGCAATTCTTGTTATAAAAATGCAATAAATATAAGTAACAAGAAACAATCAAGAAAGTGCCATACAGAAAATACTGTAAGAACAAAACAATCGTAATAAACAATCCACTCTCCCCTCCAAAAAACCTGACAGACAAAACCCACTCCATTTTTTTTAAAACCAGGGGAGAAAACTTTGCTTTGAGTGGCTGAATTTCCAAGATCCTTAGGAGATTTATTAGGAATTGATTTGTGACTGCAATTTCTTTTTCTTATTTTAATCTCTGTGATATTCATTAAATGTTATTGTTATGTTATGAAAAATACAATGGCCTCAACAGAGAATTAAAATCAGGGCTTAGATGCACTTCTATTTCCTTTCGGGCAAAGCTTGGGAAGCATTTGGATGCTACCTGAAATATGAAGGTTCTGTTATGGGCTGAATTGTGTTCTCCCTCCAAATTTACACATTGAAGCCCTAAGCTCTGGTACCACAGAATGTGACTCTATTTGGAGATAGGCCCTAGAAAGAGGTAATTCAGGTTAAATGAGGTTATCTGGGTGAGCCCTGATCCAATCTGACTGGTGTCCTTATAAGAAGAAGAAATTTGGATACACAAAGACACCAGGAAGGTTTGTACACAGCAAGAAGGTAGCCATCTGCAAGCCAAGGAGAGAGGCCTCAGGAGAAGCCAAACTGCTGACACCTTGATCTTGGACCTCGAGCCTCTAGAACTATGAGAAAATGCATTTCTATTGTTTAAGCCCCCCAGTCTGTAGTATTTTGTAGTATGGCAGTCCCAGCAAACTAATGCAGTTTCTAGATCTGTCTTCTACCATATTGGATTTAAAATCTGGGTGTAGCAAAGATCATAGAAAAACAGAATCAGACACTTCTCAAAACCAGCTTTTGCTAACTAATAGCTGAAAAATCAGGTATTAGATCATGATTGCTAAATGTCTCCCTCATGGAAGCACTTTGGCCCTATCATCTTGAGCTGAGGATCTAAGGGGTTGAGTTGGCCTGGGCTTTGGCTTCCACAGTGGGAACTTGGAGTCTCAGACTCTCCCTGGAGTTCCCCTCAGGGCTGGTCCTCAAGTTGATCACGTCATGTCTTTGAACCTGGTAGAGGAGGGACTGGAATGCCTGGAAGCCCCCGGCGTGGTGGGCTTGACTGAAATGGAAAGTCTCAAAGAAGTAAAGAGGAATGGATTGAGGGCATTTCCTGGTGGTAGGTGTCCCTGATGGAGATGGATTCAGGGGTCCATTTTCCTCTCTGACCCACCAACTGGCATGAAGAGAAATAAACCTGTAATGTTGGAATGCTGACCTGACAGCTTGATTTGAAATGGCCTCTCACTGAGAAGATCTTTAATTGTCACATCCTCCTGGTGGCACCTGGGTGATCTTATTTCCATTATTCAGGCTGAGGGAGAAAGGAAAAAAGCGCTGAATTCATTTAACTATATACTGGAAGTCCTTGTATTTGGGCACTAGCTGGGCTGAGGAAACAACTGGGCACTGGCCTGTTTCCCACATTGGATCTGCTTTCTTCTCTGCCTCTGATGCTGTGTAAACCCCATTGGAGTGTCATGGCTTAAGAAAGCCCATGGATGTTTGCACTTGTGATGTGGTTTCTAGTGGATACTCTGTGAGTTCACTGAAGAGGAACCAAAAGAATGTGGGAACCAAGTTAATATTTTTAGGTTTTATTTCAATAGGCAGTTTTACCTGCGATTCTTTCATGTGAGGTGGATGTCTCGTTCAGGCAGGAGAATCAAAGGAAGAACTGAAATCTGAGGGCAGCTAACAAGACTGGAGGCAAGGAATGTTCATTCTTCCTGAATGAGTCTTTATTGCAAGAGTGCTGCCTTTTCTCTGGTGCTTGTTAAATACTGTATTTATGCTGTGTATTTGTATACAGTGGGATTAAGGGACCAAACGAATTACTGATGATGGTTGCTTGAAGGGGTGTTTGACTAGGAGATTTACACAGCGTTCTTAATAATCTTTTTTATTTATTTATAGAATGTTATCATTCCAAACGTACAGTGCTGCCATCCCTCAGGAAAGCTGCTTTCTATTTGAGGACCACCAGCTCTGCATGTTGATTTGAAAAGAGATAAAAGAGCATCTGGCCACCATAGCACAAGCTGCACATTCCCTCCCTCTTCATTATGCAGAGAGCTGATGCAATTTTTGCCTCTTTCCTATTTATACAAATAAAGAGAACGATTTGGGAAATATGTCATGCTGGCATTAAACACCACCAGTCTTGCTGGGTTGAAATGTACACGTTCCATTAACAACAATTATATTGTATAATTAAGGTTTTGGTCCCCAAAGTCTGACTCAGAAGCTTCCTCAAATATTGATGGGTTTATCGAAGATGTGTTAAAATAAATACACCCCTCCCATCATCCCCATCAACTCCCCACCCCTCGCCCGCCACCTAAAAGTACCACCAGTACCTGCGCCAGTGACTTGGTCCGCAGTGAACGTGGTGCTGAAGTGCCCTCTAGTGTGGCTGTGGCAGAGATTGATGTGAAAATGGAAAAGAAGCTTTGAAATGGCAGATGCCTGAAATCAGAGTCATCAGGACATTCTGTGCATTTTATGGGGATCTCACATATGGGGTCCAGAAGAAAGAAACTGGGTGCAAGTAGATGATTTGGAATGAACCCCCACCCAGAATGAGGCTCTCCATGTAATCTTATTATGCTGTTCTCCATCATTCTTTTTGGGAAGCTCTCACTTTAGGTTTAGGTGGAAATTTCCTGAGGCTTACACGGTCTTGGCACACACATATGTGTAAACAGCCACAGGGAAAGGGCTAATGAAGTTCAAGCCCTTGCACCTGGGAGCACGTCTTGACCCCCCCCCCCACCCCCCCTGCAGCCTCAGCATGTTTCACTTTCCCAGCAGCCCAAGGGAGCTCTGACCCCTGGCTCATCAGCAAATGCTGCTGGTGGGGACCATAATGGATTTCTAAGGGCAATTAACACAGTGACAGGGTTTATAAATGACAGATTATGACAACATTCCCTGCTATCAGGTTTTTTCCTTTGATGACCACTTGGCTATCAATTATAGTCTCACCAGCCAAATCCTACATTTCTCCCTGTGGTCAAGACTAAAGAAAAACAAATAGCTGAAAATCCTAGAGCTGACTCACATCTTAACTAGGAGAAGACTGTTGGCTCAAGTGCCCCAGTGACACAAATCAGGTGTAGGGGAGGCAAGAGCAGGTTAGAATGAGGCACACCTGAATCAGCGACACCAGTCTGGTTAGATACAGATCGGAGTGGATGGTTTTCTCTTCTAGTTCTCTTTGGTGGGACTCTGTGAGCACAGAAATGATGTGAAGAGCAACAGTGTTCACCTTCCTAACTTCGTGAGTATGCACATTCTGAAAAAAGTTGTGTCCAGGAAATGTTGGGCTGGGGGGCTGCTCCATCATTCCTGGATGGGTAGCATCTGGATGCTGTTAGAAACAAGATGACAAGCTCCAATGGAGTCACTTGTGCTAAGCTCCACATCACCAAACTGAGACTTAATTAAGGTTTCAGCTCTTCCAGAAATGGAATCTTAAACCGGTCATTCAGGAATCACCTAATCAGCATTAGTTAGGTAACCTGCCATCCCCTAAAGGAAAGTAAACTTGCAGTAGCCAATCCACTTTTTTGCCTAGTATAACTTCCTGGTTCCTGTTCCCTTCTGCCTAAAAAAGTGTATAGCTCCTTGGAGCTCTTTTCTGTCTGCTAGATGGATGCTGCCCAATTCATGAATCATTGAATGAAGCCAATAAGATTTTTAAAATGTACTTGAATTTTGTTTGGTAACAGTGCATATGTGTGTTTCCTTGTGGAAGGGTCAAAATCAAGGAGATTTTCTTCCAGAATTGTGTGATTGTGGAGGTGCCATCCGTAGGCAGGCCCACAAATAACACATAATTTTGTATTTAGTTACCCTTCAGAGTTCCTAGGAGAAAAATGGTTCAGGATAGAAGATGGAAGTATGTCGAAAATTCTAGTAGGCTTCCTAGAAATCTGGAAGCATGAGCAAGCTGTAGAGGTGAAAATTTTCGGGAGGTTGAACGGACATAAATGGACAAACTCGTACTAATATTAAGGTAATTACAGCAAGGTGAACTATTTTGGTAGACTCCTGTGGTAGAAACTATTGATTATTTATCCCAAAGCAACCACCCCCTTCTTCCTTCCTAGTAGCACACCGCATTTGTTAAGAAATTGGGATTACAGGAGCTTCAAAGACCCCTCTGCAGACCTAGAGGCAAATGTTGATTACAGTAAGGTGATTGTGGGTGGTGTACAGGAAGCCTCTGGGAAATGTCTCCCTTGAAATATATACAGAGAAGCATGAGAGGAATGCTTCCTTCTTTGCTGGATGTCATGTCTGCATGTACCATCTGGAATGGCTAGAGCCAACTCGCAAATATGAAGGAGGGCTTTGTCAACCCGCTGAGCGTGGCAGAGTGGAAAGACGCAGAGCAGCCAGCTCCTGGGAACTGACCACCTCCAGACTTCTTGCTACATAAGGAAACATTTTTCTCACGGTTTAAGCCACTTTTCATTGGGTTTTCTGTTACTTACAATTGAAAGCATCTCCACGGATACAACCACTGTTGGGAACAGTGTATAATAAGAATGTCTTTGAACAATCAACACAATCAGAAAATAGTACCGATAAAGCAATTAAATAAAATGAGGAGACTGGACGACATAGTCTTTGAGCTCCCAATTAGTTCTGACATGCCATGCTCTAAATCCTTGGATCCTCCTGTCATGGAAGAAATTAGTGATAACAAGGAAAGTTTGTGAAAAATTTTGAGCTAAAGTATAGAGCAAACCTTGGGCACTGTGAGTGAAATGTTGTTTATTTGCAATTCACATGCTTGTGAAATGTAGACACTGGAATTCTTACTTTACAAAGCAGAGTGTGAAATATGTTGAGACTTCTGCTTAAGAAAACCAGTTATTATAATTGACAAGAGAACTTCAAATTGTTTCCAATTGATGTGTTTTGAGTTATCACATTCTATTTGAGAATATTCGTCCATATGTCATCTTGAGCTAAGCTATGAGTATATGCCATTCGCCCTAAAGGTGGAGTTGATAATGTGAGTTTTCTCTCATAAATAAGTAAATAGAGTTTTCTGGGGAGAGTTAGGCTACACTTTTTGTAATGTAGAAGTGTACTTTATAATATACTTATCAGGTAATGTCACCTTTAATTTACTTTAACGTTGACAGCCTCGATAAGGGAAAATAAATGAAGTCTGGATATATATGAATAGAGTTTACTGGTGTAGTAAAATAAAATTTAGAAAAGGTTAAATTAATTAGGTACCTATTAAGCTATAGGCATATTGGTGACCAGAGATAAGGAGTTCACAGAAAATGACTATGATTATAGGGGGAGCTTATTCTCAGGTTCTAAGTCTATTTCAATTTCAAATACTCTGTCCTATTGTGAGAACAGGTGAATTGATTTTTGGCTTGGGAAATACGGTCTGTTAGAGAATACAGCATGCATTAACTCTACCTTGCAGCAAGCACTCCAGTTGTGTGTGGAGGTGAGGAAGAAGGAAGGGGTAGATGTAGGGGGACCCGGTGGAGCCTCAGGATCTACAACCCAGATCTTCCCCCTGGACTCCCCCACCGCCTAGCAGTGGTCACTCGCTCCCCTGGGGTACTGAGAATGCTCTCCTCAGTCATACTGCCCATCACCTTCTACTTCTGGGGAAAGGTTGCAGAGCAAGTTTGGCATCTTTGCTGATTCCTCCCCACCCGAACCTTGGCCTCCACCAGTCTTATACATTGTTCTGTGAACGTGATCGGTGCATGGGAGAAAACAGCGGAGTAAATAAGTTGGCAGGGAGCTCTTGAAACAGGTAACTTGAAGTACAGCCCAAAGAATTGTGTTGGAATAGGTTCTCACTTCCTTCTTGACTCCTCAGAAAAGGAGGCTGGAAGGAGAGGAGACAATTCGTATTGAGAAGATGACACTTAACGTTCGGGAGGGGCACCAAGAGGAAGAATGGGTTTTTAAGGCAGTGAGACCTAGGTTTGGATACAGATCTGCATTTGTTGTGTGACCTTGAACTTGAACACTGATGAATCGCAGTTTCATCAACTCTAAAGGTGAGGAGGCTGATGCTCTTGCAGGGTTGTGGTCATCAAGGTTGACGTGATAGCTTACAAGGAGGAATCCAGTATAGCACCTGGCTCAGAGTTAGCATCTAATAACTATTGGAAAAGAAATCAAGAAATGTGCTACCTGGTGACTTAAAAGTGACCTGAAAATATGCCTTAAAAGTGACACAGTATGAGGAGAGCCTGCATTCTGATAAAATGCAACCTGAAACCTGTTGGATACTAAAATGAATTACAACAGCACAGTGAACCCAAGGATATAATTGCCACCCTAAGAGATGAAGCTTTTATTTTGATGATGTGCTCTGAATTAGGAAGTTTCATTGATTAGGGTCCTGAGGTGATGACTTTTTGAAGCCCCATTTATGATTTAGTAGCAACATTATTTGAAGAGTTAGTGTCCTTCTCCCTGTGTGTCTTGGGGTCAACCATGAATCTTACATAGAGAATTTCACAGACGAAAAACATTTCTAGGTGTCAAATTGGACAGCTTTCCAGGCAAGCCTGCCCAGTTTGTTACAAGCAGCAATGCAGAAACCAAGCTGATCTTTTACCCTTTTTGCACTTTTCTTTTCAATTTAAAGCAGCTCTGTGGAATTGTTTCTCTCGGTGATTATTTCCCTGGCACTGATAAAGTTCATGGATTGTCTAGTGGTCCTGTTATTCTTTGTCTCTTTGCTTTGTTCTGTGACACTGGGTCATCTTAGGAAAATAGGGTACTTTAAGTGAATCACTAACGTTGTCTGTGGGGTTGTTTTTCGCATAAGAACCCTCAGGAATGGAGAGTTAAAAGTGACAGTATTGGCACTTGAATAATATCATTGAAGCAGGGGTGACAAACATCATGTGCTGATTGCTGACCAGATCAATCCAAGTTGTGAAATGCAGAGCATCCTCTGAACTGAAGGGTGAAAACACCTCTGAGAGGCAAGCAAGACACAGCGTGATGCCAAAGGAGATTGATGGAGAGTGGCCGCAACTCTCAGAATGCTGGTGTCTGGGCCCATGATGACCTTTGTCGAGATGGATGGGCTGAAATGTGACCATGCTGGGACTCCAACTGCTCCTGAGATGCCTTTACTAGAGGAGGGATGTCTCTTGGTTGGCTCTCTGGGGGCATATCTGGGATCTAACTCATGAGAAATGGATTTTCAAAAAGAGAAAATGAAGACCATCAAACTTTTCCCACAAAACTGGACATGGCTACTTATTCAGAAGTCATGCCTACTACTCTCCCATGTTACTCATTCCTTTTGTGACGTATGGCTTGAATTTGGACCCCTTATTGTCAAGTTTCCAAGAGTGTAGATAGTATGGGGCAAAAACACCTCAACTGCAAATTTTTATACAGATCAGGAATGAGTGTAAGGTCATAGAAATCAATGAACACAATCATATTTTGCAACAATTATAATAAGCCCCTATGAGTAATAATTGCAGTTTTTGCTGCCCTACC
The DNA here is from genome assembly GCF_021613505.1 of Equus quagga. Taxonomy (NCBI): domain Eukaryota; kingdom Metazoa; phylum Chordata; class Mammalia; order Perissodactyla; family Equidae; genus Equus; species Equus quagga. Next base: position 47,663,308 of record NC_060275.1, on the reverse strand, counting down.
AACTGAACAAAACGATGGCTAGTCCGTGTTCTCATGTGACTTTCAGCAACATCTCCAGCAGCTCTGTTGTCAGGTGTAGGTTGCTGCCACTCCAGGTCAAAGATGTACCATCCTCAGGTGCCAATGTCACCTCTACTCTAGTCACTCCTGTTTTTAAGGTTCTTAGTGTATGTTTTTCTGGGACTGGAACCAACAAGTATCTTTCACTTGATAGTGGAGTGAGGTGAAGGTTAACACATTCAGGTGGGCTCAGGGACAACCAGCCAAATAGTGGGAGAAATAAGGGCAAGTGTCTTTTCCAGACTGGAACTTCACCGGCTGCCCAAGCTGTTAGCATTTTTGGTTGCTCATGGAGGCAACTACTTCAACAATGATAGAAGCTTGAAATCACACTATTCAAATGCCATCCTTGAAGGGATTTGATCCCACTAAAAATGTATGATTGCAAATACTTCTAACCTTTCATCTCTATATATGTTCATAATTATTTATCTATTCCAAATAATATGTCAAGTGTTTCTTGGTATTGCTTAATGTGTCCGAAGAAAATATTAATACAGTCAGGATCTGGAGCAAACTTATAATCTAATTTTGTTCTCTTATAATAAGGTTAAGGTTATATGACTGTCTGAAGTCACTATTCATTTATTTCCTGTTTCAGTGAATATTTATGGAGCTGCTTCCGTGTTCCAAGCATTGTGCTAGGGGCTACGGATAGAAAGAGAAGGGCAATGGATAAGGCGTGATCTGCCTTCAAGGAGCTCACAGTCCACCATGGAGGCAGACCTGCATCAAATAATCACAATCGAGTGATTGTGACACAGTGCACAGTGACAACGGAGATGGGTCGAGGACCCTGAATCCAAGCCCAGCACTGTTGCTGCTAGAGTGTGGGGTCCCTCACCACCCATGTAGGGGAGGACTTACAAGTTCTCAGGAAAAATAACGCTTCAGTGATCTGAGAAACTGTCTACAGTTTAAAGAGCTTCATCAATGCAGAGTTGCTTATGCTTTTCTCATATACCATTAATTTCAAGCATTTATTAACAATCATGAATCTGCTACCAAAACTGAGAAATAGCTTTATATCAATACACGCTTTTTAGTTCACAAAGGGTTGACTTTCACAGGCAATTTCTCATCAAACTCGAATAACCCTATGAGGTGGGTAGAATGGGCTTTATTACTGTTGTTTCTGTTTTTCAGATGAGAGCTCTGAGGCTCAGAGAAGTGAAGGGACTTTCCGTAAGTCATTGTACTAATTAATTGGCAGATGTGAGTCTATGTTTTCTAACTGCTTGGACCATGAGTTCTCTTTGTCTGTGTTAAAATGTGAGAAGCTTCTTAGCCTCATTTCACACATTGTTTAAAATGTATACTGGGCTGCTCCTTCCTTCCTTTTAGAGATTCTGGTCCCTTAGATCCCGCAATACCTCACTCTGTGTATTTCTTATATATTTCCGATTATCCTTTCCTTGTCTCCAAGGAGCCCTCCTTCCTCTACCTGCCAGGTAAGTGCTGGTGTTCCCTTGGGTTCTGCCCCCACTCTATTCTCTCTCTCCACACTCTCTGGGCAATTACAGACATTTTCATGAAATCACTACCACATAAGGTGATAATTCTGAAACCTACATCCTCTAACTCTGACCTCTCCCCCAAACATCAGATTTAAACATAGCAACTGCCCGCTGGACATCTCCCCTGATATCTGCGAGTACTGTGCACTCCCACTGAGCTATTCTTCCTTCCACTTGACACTGGAAGCCTCACTGATTCTTAACCCACTTGGTGTCAGCACCACTAACCGAGTCACCCAAGCTCCCAAGTTTCTTTCCTCTTCCTCTCTCATCACATCTAATTGGATCACCACATCTTGATTTGGTCCCCTAAGTATATTTTTTGAAATCTGTTCCCTCTTTCTCATTCATGCTGCCACTGCCCTGTGTATTTAAATGGATTTTCCAGTGTGTCTGTGGGTTTCTTGAGAGCATATTGAGGAATATATTTGAGTGATATATTTACTCATGCATTACCTCCCTAATTCACCCCACAAAAATTTATTGAGATAAATAGATTTCACTGCTTCTGTGAAGAACTGGGTTGGTCCTTTTGAGGAAATTAAAATTGACCTGAAACTCTAGCTTTTTCTTGTACTATCTAGGTTAATTAACTGTGTAGCACATAGCTCTCAAGCTGTAGCACTTTCAGATTGGGCATTTAGCTATTATGTGGCCAGAGAGCAAAGATTAAATGACAATTCTTATCCATCATTCCCAAAGTAACCTCTTTCAAAACCACCACCTAAGGTTCTGCTGAACAAATGCTTAAGGCTTTGATTCAGAAGACGTTTTGGTCACCCACAAGTCTCTGATTTATCAGACTTTTCCAAAAACAAATGTTCAAATTCCAAACTGTGCTGGGGTGTCAGCAAAAATGTTAGTAAATCTATGGTAATTCTGACAGTAGTTTTTTTCTTCTTTGTGAACTTTATTTATGTGAAAATGCCCACAATTTATAAAATTAAGTCTTATTTAGTAATATGTTTATGAATATCTTCAGTATCATATTTATGGAAGTCTTTATTGTAATGAGTAAAGATGAGCAGAGTTGGAACTGTCCTGGAGATAAGCAAGCAAAGAAATCCTGCAAAAGAATAGTCTTTCCTTTAACTAGCCAACTCCTTTGATGCATTGAAAATGTGATTCATTTTCCAAAATATTGAAGTATAGGCATGTTTCAGAAACATATACTATGTGTCAAGTAAAATATACCTACTAGGTATTATAGTGATGAGGAATTTGTTCATGCTAAAGAATGGTCTGACTGTGAGGATTTATAGTCCCATCTGGGTAGGCCTAGAATGTCAATGTTTGGGTTTACCCAAAGTTTATCAGGTCCAAGGTAAAAGAAGTGTGGTGGATTAAAGAAGACTACAAATTCCTTGCCTTCCATTCCATTGAAAGATGGAGACTATTTCTCTTCCTCTTTAATCCAAGAGGAGACGCATTTTGACTAATGGAATGGGGAGTCACTTCTCAGCCTGGGGCCCAAGAGTTCTATAGCTTCATTTTCCCTGCTTGGGACACACCCCCTTGGAAGCCAGCATCTGTGTGAGAAGTGTGATTACCCTGAGGCAAGCAAGCTGTGAGGAAGCCCAGGTTAGCCATGTGGCCACCGGAAGGCACTGAGGTACCAGGTATGTGTATGGAGCCTTCTGGAACTTCTATCTCAGTTGGGCCGCTCACTGAATGCCACTGAGCAACTGACCCCAGCTAATGCTGCACAGAGCAGAAGAACTACTCTGCCTATCCTTCTCTGAATTCCTGACCCATGGAATTAAGGACAAGTAAAAATTGGTATTTTTAAGCCTCCATGTCTTGGGATAGTTTGTTGCACAGCAATAGATAACAAAAACAATTGGCTCATACCACCAACCATCTTCCCCTAAGAAAAGTTTACTTAGGAAACCAATTCGATTGGTGAATGGGAGAATCAGGGCAGAGACAGTGTTCTTAAGGATGGCCATGGCTACATTTCCCAGGCTTTTTCTCATTTGATCTGAGTATCATCTCCCCTTGCCAGTCTGAGAAACCATTGCCCTCCATTTGTCTCCTCAGGAGCTCCATTTTTCCATTTTTATAAGATGTTCTTGTCAGTTCTTCTGATTACACCAAGTTTTACATCAAATTACAACTGGTTTATGTCAGGCAGTGAGCCTCCAGTAGACACTCAACAGGACAATTCAGCAAAAAATGTAATGAATCCCTGCATTGTGTGAGGCCCTGAGCTGGGCAGTGGGGATGCAAGCACAAATATGCAAATATGATATGGTTCCTGCCCTCACAAAGCTTATAATTTATTAGGAGGAGCAAAGTCACATTCAGATAATTATAATTCCACTCAGACTCTGATGCTTGCCTGGGGACACAGGAGTGCTTATTTATGGCTTGGTGGAAGATTTCACAGGGAGGGTGACATTCGATCCGGGCCTGGGAGAGTGGGTAGGAGCTTGGCAGGAGAAGATGTCTATCAAAGTCATTCCAGCCAGAGGGAGTAGTATGAGTGAAAGTCTGTGATGAGCTTGGGGGCCTGCAAGGTGTCCAGTGAGGCTGGGACACAGCAAGAAGTAACTTGGGGTCCGATTGTTCAGGTCTTCAGAAACTCACTCCTTTAAAGATTTTTTTTTAAAATTTTTCCTTTTTCTCCCAAAGCCCCCCGGTACATAGTTGTGTATTTTTAGTTGTGGGTCCTTCTAGTTGTGGCATATGGGATGCCGCCTCAGCATGGCTTGATGAGCGGTGCCATGTCCGTGCCCAGAATCTGAACCGGTGAAACCCTGGGCCGCAGAAGCAGAGCGCACGAACTTAACCACTTGGCCACAGGGCCGGCCCCAGAAACTCACTCCTTTAGAAAAAGAGTTAGAAATTTTCATCTTAAAAATTGGTGAGCTGTGGAAGGTTGAGGGGAGAGGTGGTCACATCTGTGTTCATATACCGTTGGCCAATGGGTCTTCTTTTTCCTCCCATCCCACACACTGGAACCCTTTGTTCCTAGACTGATGATACCGTGTGGAAGAAATAAACAGATGAGTTACTGAGAGCATGCCCTTGGAGGAAGGTCGGTTGATAAGCTGAGAAGCAGCCAATCACTAAACCACATAAAAATAGGGGAAATATATTTAAATGACTTTTGTTTGATTGCTTTAAGAAGAAAAAGACTGCCCAACTCTTAAAAAGTGTAACATTTGCCGAAAGCAAGAAAACGTAACTTTGGGGAGATTTTTTTCCTGGTCTTAGAAATCAGAGGAGGGATTGTTCTCAAAGCACTCAGGATGGTCTTTATCGTGGGGAAAACGGCAGTTTCTCTCCACCTGTGTTGTGTGCCAGGGGTAATTACAGATTCCCTCAATCAATTACAAATTAAGCATTGCTTTTTGGCAAGTGTCCTCTTTCACCTGAGTTTATCTTGAAAGGATTCTCTGAGGTCTTGGTAAGCTGAACTTATTTGAATTTTGCAGTATGAATATTGACAAACAGGTTGCTATCTTATGCTGGTTTGTGTGAGAGTTGCTAAGAACTAGAAAACGAGGTTGACAATCCTGGTTCTATCACTGAGCTGCTGACCCTACAACCCAGAGGATAAAGGGTGGTGCTCTCCCTGCCCTTGAGGAGCAAATATTGCAGGGGGGAGAATGACGTGGCACGACGTGGAAATGCAGAGTCAAGATCTTTAACTGTCGCTTATTCAAGAGGTAAGTCTGTAATTTGTGTGTGTGTGTGTTATTTATTTTGGGGTTTCTGTATCAGAATTAGGCTAGCTCTGTAAAATGATTTGGAAAACTTTTTTTTCATGCCATGGAATATTTGGTATAAACTTAGGAATTATCTATTTCTTGGCTGTTTGTGCCCAGCTGGTGGGGACAACTTACGGGTCTAATGCCCTTCTTGGAGATAACTTGTTGACAATCGTTTTTTTATCCTCCTTTTTTATTTCTTGGTTATTTGTCTATTTTTGTTTCCTGCTTCTTTCCAAGGGAATTTTGACAATTTGTATTTTCTTGAAAATCAGCCGTTTCATCAAGACTTCATAGTATTCTGTTGTAAATGGCTTCTGTATCTGTTGTATCCCTGTCTCACTCTTGATTTCGTCTGTCTTAGTATCTTTTATTTTTCTTCAATGAATTAGCTACAGGACAGTCAATTTTATGTATTTTGTCCTTACTTGAACAGCAAGCACTTTCTCTTCCTCTTCTTGACAGACAGAGGGCAGAGAACTGTTCTAATCTCTCCATCAAACGTCTCAAGGCCCCGCTGTGTGAGAGCTGAACATTCTAGGCACATTATCTTGCAACACCGATCTCTGTAGTTAAAACCTTTGGCTATGAGATGGGAGTCAACTTCTTCTCCTTCAATTTCCCAATCAGGTCTTTATCATCCCTAAAATCATGTTTAGTTTCCACTCAGATGATGAGTGTTGGGAAAATGGTGTCACATTTCAGATGTGGTAACTTTGCCCAGATATATGCAAAATGATGCAGGACTCACAAGGGAAAAGCAGATCAAGAACACGTGTTTTTGCAGATAGGATGGGGTGTAATCTGTCATAATCTTCTTGTCCAGTTTCTTGTCTCATACACCCAGATTCGCTGGTTTTTTACCTACCATCCCATTAGCAGAATAGTCATCAAAGGCAGTGGGGATATATTATCCAGGAAGTGCAACAGGGTGTAACTGAACAGTAGGCAAATTTTACCTACGGCTCCATCTTCCATACCTGATGGCCTGCATCTGGGCCAGTGTGGTGACTCAAGGCTGTGGCTGGGCACAGAGGCAAAAAGTGGCGGGTTCAGGGTGCCAGGGCCTGTGTCCACACCACCTTGCCCTTAGCAGATTGAGAGCTGAAGCCTGGCAACAGACACCACCCAAAGTTGGAAGAAACCCTGTGTTTACATCTCAGTGGGGATTCTTTAAGACCAGAATATCTCCCTAGCCTAAAAGAAACAAACTTACAATAATAGAATTTGAGAGAGATGTAAATGGTGGAAGATTATTTCATCTACAGTGATTTATCCAGTGTGAACCAATTACTCCAAGTAGTAAGGCAAGACTTGCATGTGGAGCAGTTTTCATGAAACAGGCAGTGAGTGTGTGTGCACCCAGAAGGGCACTAGCAGCTCCATTTACACATAGCAATTTTACTATAAGGCCCATTGGAATGCCTTTTTATTTTGTATTTATCTCTCTCTCTCTCTCTTTCTTTCTTTCCTTCTTTCTTTCTTTCTCTTTCTTCCTTCCTTCCTTCCTTCTTTCTTTCTTTATTTTTGGTGAGGAAAATTGGCCCTGAGCTAACATCCATGCCAATCTTCCTCTATTTTGTATGTGGGATGCCACCACAGCATGGCTTGATGAACAGTGTGTAGGTCCGTGCCCAGGATCTCAACCTGCAAACCCATGGCTGCTGAAGTGGAGTGAGCAAATTTAACCACTATGCCACTGGGCTGACTCCTGGAATGACTTTTTAAAAGAAGGACTCAACATGAGGTAGTGGAAGGACATAGAATTGTAGTCACAGGACCAGGATTTGAGTCCTACTTCCATAATGAATAAATCAGTAACTCTGAGTAAGTGTTTCTTAATCTCTCTGGGCCTTGGTTTCAACACCTCTAAAACGGAAATAATAATACCTACCTACCAGAATTGTTGCAAAGATGTAAATCAGTGAGATTAATTTTTTTAAAAAAGGTAAGATGCCTTGCAAACTGCAAAGTATCTTGAAAATGAAAGTTATTCCTACAACAAGCATTTGTTAAGACACTATTGTGCACAGAAACTGTATTAACGGTTCAGCAATTTACCAGGTACATCTTTAAATACTTCGTACCATTTTAGCCTACCAATTGAGAAGTTTCTGTGGGAAAGCCTTTCTCTGAAATAATTCTATTTTATCTAGGAGCTCTTCCTTATCCGGTTGGCTGAATTGTAGAGACAGATAAGGACTTTAAAGCGTCAAGGAACATGAAGATTTTTCAACATTTGCTCCTTACTTTTATTAATAAAAAGAGAACTGTGGCAAGCGTGCTTGCTTCAGTGAGAAATAATGAGGGAAAATTGTTCACGGGGCTTACTTGGTTAAATGCAATTAAGCCAGCCTGTAATTTTTGTATTAAACTACTGGTAGTTGGGAACCAATATTTGGAGGTACTCATTAAATAAATTACTTAGATTAAGGAGTTTTCCTTGACTACAAACTTGGGGAGGAAGGATGTCTTTAAAACCTGTGGTCTCTTAAAATAAACACTAATGCACAGCTGGTGAATAGGTAGCCCTAGGCCTCGGCAGCAGGGCCCGTGGAAACTGTTGACTAGATCCCACAGCACATCAGAGGAGGGAATTACAGGGGGGTTGGAACTAGATGCTCCTGCTGCTTGGGCCTCTTCTAAATGTGGGGGAGCTTTGGCTAGCTCCCTGAACCCTGTTTCTTTATCTCTAAAGAGGAGTAATAACATTCATCTGGACTATTGCACAGGGATGTGTGGTGGTCTGATTCAAGACACAAAGTACAGGAAAAGCTGAAACAAAGAGGCTTGGTGAGTTCTTCTCAAATGTCAACATGTGAAGAATCACCTGGGGATTTTGTTCAAATGCAGATTCTGATTCTGGAGGATCCAAAGTGTGGTCCCTGCTTCTGCATTTCTGACAAGATCCCAAGTGATGCTGATGCTGCTGGCCTACACGCTTTGTGTAGTGTGGGCTTCAACAATAAAGAAAATTTAACTGCAAGGTCCAGGAATAAACACTAGCCTAGTTGAGGCTTGTTCCAGCTGCTCAATACAGTTATGAAAGTACTAGCTTCCTTTTGTTTCTTCCTGTGTTCTGTAATGTCAGCTTCACCTGGAGGCTGGCTCTCCTCATGGAATCAAGGCGACTGCTTGGAGTTCCTGGGGTTTTGATTCAGACATCCTTGACTGTGGTCAGCAGAAAATTCTTTTTGCAATATTTCCAGCAAAAGCTCTAAGAGTCATTCTGATTGTACAGAGAAAATAAACTGATTCAGTTAACCCAGGTCATAGGCTCCACTCATGGAGCTGAAGATGGTGTGAAATTCTCTGAATCAGGTGGAAATCAGGCCAATAAAAGGAGAAAGTGGGTACTGGTGAGGCAGCCATGGAATGTCTTTGGTAGATTCAAATAAAATAAAGTTTTTAAAAAAATCAAATTTATTTTAACAAATGTTATAGCATATAAATATGAAATATTATAAACAGTTTGTATACTTGCCCATCTGATTTTGGAAACTTCTTTAAACCAGGAAATATCAGTTTTTGTTAACATTGAATGTTTTAGAGATCATGACACTCTTTTGGATGTATTTTTATTTATTAGTTTTAATACCCTTAATTTGGCTTGTGTCAACAGGAGTCAGTAAGAAGGGTTGAAGTGAATAATGTCCCTATAGAAAGATCAGAAAATCCCCAGCACAGTGTAGGGGAGGAAGACAGTTCCTCTATCCTCTAGGTCCTTCTGGTTGGTCTAAGAATTAAATTGACATGAGGCATAACAACAGGAGAACATAACGAAAGCTTTATAACATGTATACATGGGAGAAACCCAGGAAAACTGAGTAACTCACCAGAATGGCTGAAAGCCACCGCTTTAAATACCATTTTCAGCTAAAGACAAAGGAGGTTGTTGGGGGTAGTGGTTTGGGGCTTCAAAGAGGAGGAAGGTAATTTGCATGGAGATGGAAATGTAAATGTTTGCTAAACAAGTGTTTGCTGGGCTCTCTGTGGACAATGGGACCCATTTTACATTACACCACAGTTATCCTATGGTATGAAGTCTTTCCTGGAACTGGCCTTCTATCTTAAATTCTTTTAGGCAGTTAGGGGGAATGTCAAAGTTTCTCTCAGAGTCTTTTGTTCTTAAAAATAATCAAGCCAAAGAGACACATTTGGGGTGGCCAATTCTGATCCTTCACAATAGGAAAACCCTTTTAAGGTGTTTTGCAGTTTGGTTTTTAAATTTAGTCATAAATTTTACTCTTCTGTCCAGTTAGACACGGAGGGGCAAAAGGGAAATATGGAACCAAATAATTGTAGCAAATGAGAATACCAGGAGAATAGAATATAAAGTCAGACTGGAGGTGGAACTGCTCTCCCTAGGACAGAAGGAATGGTTTGTTGATTAAGACAAAACACATCAAATTTATGAGTTGTCCATAGTTGACAATGGTGAGCTTCTTGCTAATCTTGCCATTCCTATGCCCAAAGCTTTCACAATATTGTTCTGTTTTTCACTCTGACAATGACCACATGCTTGCCACCCAACCATCCTGTCATAGTAGTGCAGATGAAAACCAGGAGACGTTTGTGTTGGGTACAGCATTTCCACGGAAAAGCTGCCAGAGCTGAAATGAAGCTCTCATCAGGAGCTTTCTCTCCATAGATGGACTTGCCCCAGTGCCATGATGGTAACAATCTCACCATCCTGCCAAATAAATTAAAGATAAATTCTAAGAAAGCAAGAATCCTAATCAGATTCTTTCTCCCTAGCGCTCAGAGCACTGTAGTTTACTGGAACTTTGTGTACAAACACCACAAATAGACCCAAGGGATTGTGGTAGAGGGCAGTGTCTATGTACACGACAGGGTTGGCCATATAGCTGGGTGTAGATGTGGTCCAAGCCGAATGAAGCTATGAATCTGGGTGTCAGCCCTTGCAAAGCCTAGATATCTTTTTAGGTAGTGTGTAATTAACAATTCAACCTTACCCGAAGAGGAAAAGAGTTTTATCAAAATTGATGGTAATCTGGGGAACCCTGAACTTGCAGTTGGTATGAGAAATACGGGTGGTCTCGTAGGCTGTAGCCCTTAACTTTGCAGTTGGCATCAGAGGTAGGATTCTCTAGAATGACCCTGACTCATTGAAACATGTGGTTTGGAAAGAGAAAGGATGAGGGGCCTTGGATGGGTGAATCTTTGATTCCTGAATGGCTGCCTGGTCATCCGTGATATGAAACTGTGGTTGTGCTGGAATCAGTTACTAGAAGTAAAAGTTACCAGTGAAATTTAGAGATGAATCCAATTCCCAAGGATTTAGCTGACTGGATACATAAGGAAATGTAAAATAATAAGAAACAAGCTATATATACAATCCCTTGGCTACTATTATCCTTAATAGCTAAAATGAAAGTAAGGAGTGTTGGGCAGATCCTGACTGTGAGCCAAGCTCAGATTTCTGCTGTGCTGATCTACAGCTTCTAGCCCAAGGGCTGCTACCAAAAGGAGAATTATGCTGAGACAATAGATAGCACCCCTAGGACCTCTGATCACCAAGAAGTAGTCCAGGTGGGGAAAGGGCAAAACCAAAATCCAAGGAACTAGTGGAAACGGGGTATAGCGTGAAGGAGTTGTTGCATTTTGTGCATTGGTATCATCAGCTTCCTGAAGACCCTTTACTAAAATGGGTTGTGAGTGACTAACTTAAGGGTGGTATTTTTGGTTTTGGATGCTGCAGAGTAAAAGAGCATGTTTGGGTTAACATAGAACTCAGCTCACTATTGAACAATCATAGATGGCTGTACATGATCCAGACACACAGCAGATTGTTCCCGAAAGGACAGCTAGCCTGGTGGACTAGATAAAAGCTACTGCAAAGTGAGTTTAGCCTGAGAAGAGGGCTGTCCAAGTCTTTCTGCTCATGCCAAGTGGAACATCCCAGATGGAACAGCTGATAAGCTTCGTATGCAAGCCATGCTGGGATGCTCAGGATATCTGTACATTGAATGTGCCCCTTACCCGAGGCATAGTAAATGCTGTGATGAAAAAGAGTGAAGCCAGGTACCTGAAAATTACTGCAGATATTCAGTAAGAACATGATTGCCTTTTGACCTTGTTCCCAACACAGACATAGATGAATCTTGTCAATTTGCTGTTTTCTTATTTAACTTGAGGGGTGACTCGGGTCTCAAAGATTTGTGAGTTCTGCAGAAGAAAGAGAATGCTTTCCGGGGAGGTTGCGATCACTGTCTGGCTGGCCCTCAGCAGCTGTCATTGAAGTGCAGAAGTCAGATTGCCCAGGGGCTTAATGGGAGTGGTCCCTTTTTGTTTCTCCAAAGCTCCTCCTGACAATCCCCTTAGCTCTATAAACCTCCCCTTCTTTCTGTTCTTGGGGAGGTTGATCTGAGTGAACCCAGGCTCCCACCTTTTCGTTTTGGCCAATTTGGATAAACTCTTTCTCCATCTGCAAGCACCCATGTCTCAGTGTTTGGCTTACAGCATGTCAGGCACACAAATTTCCGATCAAGAGATTCAGTATCGGGGCCCCCTCTGCATGGACACCCCACATAACATTGCTGCTGCAATATTGAGCAACAGTCTGAGAAGCCTTGTCAGATTTGTTGTCTCAGCTTCCCTTAATGGGTATGAAAAATTAGGATGATTCACAAGAAAAAGGGGAAAGACAAATGGGAGAGTCGAGGTAGTCCACCTAGCAGGTTATAAATCTTTAGATGGTTTTTGAGAAATGAGATGAATAAAGTAGACATTTATGGGTTGAAACAAAAGTCTTAATGCAACACTTTTGGGAGTTGAGTGAACCAGAGGGAACCCCTACTGGTTCCCAATATTAAAGGACCCTATAAAAATCTGCTCTATTGAACCCAGTGTGGAGGAATTTGAAAAGCTGGAAGGTTAGGATGATAATGAGAAACCTGACCTGGGATCACCTGGGGCAATGGTCTGGCATACTAATCAAGATGGAAATTGACTGAGGAGCCAAGATCTTCTTCAACCCCTGCCTGGGGACCCAAGGCCATATGAACACATGTGGGCAAAATGGCTGGTGGGGTTGAGGGAGAAGAGAATTATCTGGGGCTTCTTGACATGGGATCCCAATGCACTGTGATTCTAAAACTTGTTGGTGAAGTTCTAATAAGATGTACAGTGAGATTGGGAGGATATGGAGATGCAGTGGTTGAAAGTTTGGATTCAAATTGGAATGTGAACTGGTTATTTTATGTGAAGTGGTTGCATTTCCTTTATGTTAACATTCCTTCCAGAGGTGGAAAGTTTGGGTGAAAGTAAATGACAAGTGAAGAAAAGGAGAAATAGTAGCTAAGGGTAAAGGAATGAATAAATGAGTTATGCAATAAGGGAAACCTAGCATTACGTTGGTGACTCCAGTGAGGTTCAGAGCAAGAAAATAATATTATCTCTTAGCTTGGTTGTACCAGATGTCCAGAAGGGTGAAGCTATATGTTTGCCAAGACCACCCCTGCCTTTGGAACCTCATAAGGTCGAACAGAAGCCTGCAATCTGGAGTGGCATTGCCTTGGGAGACAATGTGATCATACAATATGATGATGAACTAGATCGAAGGTTAATGAATGAGCAGAACTCTATTAATGTGCCAATATCGTTAGACTCTTATTTTTCAGGTACATCTACTACAAAGGCTATCACTTGCGAAGGAATTTTTGGGAGCTGCTCTCCACTGGCCCATTGAACCATGTAGCATACGACTTCCAGTTGACTGATCAGTGTGTAACTATAAACCCAGATGATCAAATGTTTAGAAAGGTTCCTGGCTATAATGGACAAAATATACTTGTGACCTGCCTCATACGCAATAGCATGCCATATGTAAATCATATCATCATTGTTTTTGTGGATGGAAAACTATTAAACAGAATTGAAAAAAACAAATAGGTGCTGATGGGACTACAGCAGAGGCACCACAGGATGGGTCTGAAATCCTCCGGGAAGAGCCCCACCTTAAGAGTAGGAAGGCTATGGGGAGGCCATATGACTTACTCAAACTAAATTACATCTAGCTGTGACTACCACTCATCTAACCCTAAAATGGAGGACCTAACATTTTTAGGTGTAAAACACGTATTCTAACTGCATGCAGGCCATTAGGACACAATGGCAACAAGATGAATGATGAATTAAATAACAGTAGCCCACAAGACAGAACAGGGTCCTAGGGGAGAGAGGTTCTGATCTAGTCATCCTGGGACAAGCTGAATTTGCTTTTTAAAAAAAATTTTTTTTTTTTAGGATTAGAATTCGCTTTTAATGAACAGTGACATTCGGATGAAAAAGACTTATTGACCAGAAAGAGTAAATTTGAAGGATTCTCTTCCCGGAGGAGGGCAAGGGATGAGAGTCAGTCTGAAAAGATGATGAAGCGTTAGTGAAGTGGGTCAGGCCAAATCAAATTATGCTAGATAATGCTAGGACCCAGTGTTGGCAAAATGCTTGTACCCTGACCCTGGGCCTCTTGACTATTTTAATACTGATGGAGGCCAAAGTAGCCATGGGATAATGGGCCTTCATCCCAGCTATTGAGGTTTGGAAGCACAGCTATGGGAATCTTCTGGTCCTCCAAAGCTATGGAAGTTCTCCAGGGGCACTTGTAATTTACATCAATATACTATGACTGCCATCACTCCTAGGATAGGTCAAAATAAGATATATCCTGTAATACAGTTAGCAGGGATAAGAACTATTCTGAATACTACCCATGTCCTCCCCATAGGAGGGAGGTGGGCCCTGCCATATAACAGCATCTAATGGAAAATGGTCTTAGTACAAGCCTATGAACTGAGACAGGGAGAATGGCTTTGTCTCCAAGTGACTTGGATCCTGGAAATAATGGCCAATTATAATAGCACCTGTCCATAGTAATATCTGGTGTATGGACAAGAATTGATTGTGCTGGAAAGAATAGCAAAGACCTCTGTAATTCTTACTGATTTTGTTCTGTAATAAAACAGAATTGTACCATGACCAAACTGTGATATTTGGCATTGGTGGTAAGATTCGACTACTTATGTAAATAAGCCTTATGATTACACTAATCTTAATAATAAACTATATTCAGAGATTGAGTTAAAACCACCTCAGGATGTAATTAATACCAATGGAAAATGACTGGAAAAAGACAAACTGGATATACTAACCATCAGATAATTGCTGTGCTAAATAATTCTGCACAAGTTTATCATAAGGTACAAATAGCAGTAGATGAAGGGAGAAAACAAGTAATCAAATTGGTACAAAATGTGAAAATGATTGTAATGGTTTTAGAGGATGGATTAATTTCTTTAAACCTACCTCTGCCCAACACTGGCTCCTCCAACTGTTAGACCTATTCATATGAAACTATTGCTGTCTCTGTCATATAAAAGCTATACTAAATGTAGATGCTCAGACAAAATTGATCATTTCACTATAAGAGATCCTTGGCCAAAGGCCAGGGGTGGCCTGTTTAGTAAGGAATTTAAAGTTACTCAAGGTGAGGTCTGGCATTTGCCCTTATCTCCTGGGAGATGCTCTCTAGGAAATGTATCTTTGTTTACCTGGGGGTTTGTGCCACAACAGACAGTCTAACAATGTGATTTATGATGAGGGCTTGGGGCCACATGATGTCTTCTCTACCTCTGGAAGGGAGCCAGAGAGGCTGGAGACCAAGGTCAGCCATGTGTGCAGTCAGCCATGAGTCCACAAGAAAATCTCTGGACACCATGCTTGGGTGAGCTTCCTTGGCTAGCAATATTGCACACATATTGTCAGGTATCATTGCCAGAAAAGTTAAAACTGCCCATGGCTCCATGGTGAGAGGACAACTGGAAGCTCCATGTTTGAAACCATCCTGGATTTTTCCCTGGGCTGACTTTAATCTGTATCCTTTATTCTTTCACTGTAATAAACCATAACCATGATTTTACAGCTTTCAGTGAGTTCTTCTATTTTTGAGCCTGAGTGTGGTCTTGGGAGCCCCTGACCCCTGCAGTTGGTGTCTGAAGTGAGGGTGGTCTTGCGGACTAGATCCCCTAACTTCACAGTGGGTTTTTTGGCTTTATTCAGACCACTTTTTCCTATACCCAACAACACCGTCCACTTCTTCAAATATGTCTCTGCTAGAGACATTATCCTTTAAATGGTTCCTTGGATGCCATTACAAGTATGGCATAATCTGTACTAAAGCACCATTAAGATATTAATACAGATGTATGTGTGAATTAAAAAGTGACTCTAAATGCATAGTAACCAATTTACTTCACATTAATAATTCAGCTATTTTTATTTGTTTCTAAACAAAAAGCAAGGAGGACCCAGTCCACAGAGCAATTGTAATAGTGCACACAATTTTTATTAAACGAAAATAAAATCTTTTAAAGTTCTTGGCTTATGAAAATCACTCTTTTCTTCTATCGAGTTTCTCCTCTTAAAATTTGTTCTCTCAGGCTGAAGTTAGAAACTGACAAGACCTACTCTCCGACATCTCACGTTGGGGCAAGAGAAGAAGACCTCATCCGGGTCCTTAAATACTAGTCCTTTGAGTAGGAAATCAAACCCACCTCTAACGAGAGTGCTATTTATTCTAGTCCAGCTGTTTCAAATAAGCATAGTAAAGTGATCGGAGATGAACTAAAAAGAAAGAAACTGGCAAGGCGTGCTACGCAAATAATTTTCAAAGACTCTTGAATTGCACATTTTGAAGATTTTCATGCTTGGGAATATAGGTATCCATGATTCACAAAGCACTCTACAAAATAATATTCTTGGCCCCCATTCCGTAACCAGGAACAAAACAACAACACCCCCCCCCCCCCCCCCCAAAAAAAAAAAAAAAAACCCCACCAAATCATCAAAACCAGGGGCAGGGAAATAACAACATTATTCAGAGTCATGGAGGAAATCATGAAGAATGCCAGATTCAGAGCCAATGCCCCAGGCAACATTTTTCTGCTTTTCCATTTTTGCATGCCTTGATATTGGATTTCAGCTGTGGTTATTTAACTTATAGGCTGATCGTATATTCAGCTTTTGCAATGTGTCATGGGCCCTTTGCTACGGATCTGGTTCTCTGTCTCTTAACTCTCCTTACACTGATTTTGCTTTGTCAGCACACTACATCAGGAAAGTCTGGTTATATGACAGTCTAAACACAGAAAGAGAATAAAATCACCTGGAGTTGGCTTGTGTGCAAAAAGCTTGCTCGTTTCTAAAAGAATTCACTAGTTCTATTAGTCAACTCTTCCAGGTCACCACAAATGATTAATTTAAAAAAATTTACAGACAAGTTTGAGAAAAATTTCTATTTGAAAAAGCAATGTTTTCAAACTTATTGACTCCCAATTTTTACCTATGTGGTATTATAATAAAGTAATTTAAAATATAAATACTTATATAGTAAATATGAAATGAATATATAATAAAATAATTTAAAAATATACAAAATTAAAATTTGTATTTTTATGCTTGTAACCCTTACAGAAACATAAAATTAACCGAAAATTTCCAAATAAATGCCTCTCAAAAAATCCTTCCAAAAATGAAATTCAAAATTTCATGTTTACATTAATGTGGCTGGTGATGTGTTTTTCTGGAAGGAACTCCCCTTTGTAAAATACGTATGGTGTTGAGTGCTACAGCCTAGGTATTTATCTCTGGAAGCATCTGCTACTGTGTGCTGGTGACGACTCAGTTCCCTCACCATTTTCTTTAGTGGCATTCCTGGATAAATGTTATCTGCATGTCTGCTGGTCTTCGTGTGACATGAACACATCATATGCTTAACAAAGTCACCTCAGTTCTTTCCACATTAACTCATGAATATCAAGAAGAGTTACTCAATGCCAAAGAGATTCTGGCAGCTCCCAACTGTACTTGATAAGTTGTTTATTCACGTGATTCAGAATTTACATGGGTTAATTTTTAAAGATAATCATCAAAATGAAAACACAAAATTAACAAAATAAAACTCTTATAGAGGAATTGGGGACAGCAAAGATTATGTCTCTTGGTCCCCAGGACCCGTCGACCTGACTTGAGAAGCACTGTTTGAAAGATGTACATGTGTGTGCATTTTGATTTAACAGTACTTGATCTACTAATACTCTCAACATGAGGCAATTGAAATATTTCATTGAGTTGTTATAAAAATTAGTACAGAAATGTTGTATGTGAAAATATTTTGCAAGTTATAAAGCAGCATGAAGTATGTAGTTAATTTTTTCTACCTCTTTCATTTCCTTCTTCCTCAAAGACATATGTAAGATGCACACTGAGTCTTATTGATATATTTCCCTTTAAAAATTTTGTTGCTTTGGTCTTTTTTATTAGTGTATTGATCAGCTGTCATCTATTACTTCAGAGGCAAGCTTCATCTGACTACTTACTGCATTGACAGAGATACCAAGAGACCCTTTGTAACTTCCTGCATGTTTGGCAAAGTGTTTGAAATAACAATGATTCAAAAAGGACACTTCTTGAAAACTTCCTTTTGGAGCCCTAAAATTTTAGTTTATTCCACTGTATCTGATAATTGTGCTACCTGTAAAGAAATACGTGGGGGCAGTACATGGTACTCAGGAGTATGTGTGTAGGGGATGGAAATACTTCACAACAATCTCTGCTAATTGTACTTAAAGGAGAAGGGGAAAGGGAGCCAACTGTCAGGATGTGCTGTGCACCAGACACTCACTAGACACTGTCTGTATTGTTGGCATGACTTCCCCATTGTGCAGGGAGGAAACGGAGATTCGGAAAAGTTCAATAACTTGCCTAGAGACACAGAAAGAACTGGAGCTTTCCCTGAGTAAAGCAAATATTATCAACCAGTAGGTTATGGCTTTCCATTCTTTTCTTTTATCCTCTTCTTCTTCTTCTTGGTCTCAAACAGGCATGGTAGTTTAATGTGTTGAGATGCTAATTTATGCCTTTGCTCTCAGTATTAGCGGAAACGTGATGGAATTATCAGTGTATTTCCTGCCTCCATTCTATCAAGAAGTCAATTTTCATTCTGAGTTTTGAGCTCCTAGCCTCAGGGATTTGTTAAAGGCTTTTGTGTCAGGGCCACAAAGAGGAGTTATATAATAAAGTTGTGTGACCTCGGGGAGATATATAATCTCTCTAAGCCTCAGATTTCCCCATCTGGAAAATAGGGATAATTACAGTGCCATCTCATAGGCTTGTTGGGAGGATAAAATAAGGTAGTGCCTGGAAAGGTCTATGATACATATATATTCCTCTCCTTGGGTGTTGATTTTGGGGGCTATGCTGACTAATGCATAACATGTTTGGAGGGCTCTTTATTAGGAGAAAATTATAGTGAGTGTTTGAATGGATGAAAGAGTGTGCTTACTAGAGTGGGGGCAAATTCTTGGAGATCTAGAGAGGTGTTTTGGGGTGGGCAGGGGGCATCCACAAGGTGTGGAGAACTGTGCTCTGCTTCTAAGCCGTGTCTTTCCTTGGGGTGGGAAGGACTACAGCCATGAACTGATAAGGCCCCGAGTAGAGTGATGATGGAGAGGATGAAGGGAGCGCCACAGTAGGGCCCTACCTGAGGGCCAGTACCTTCGGCGTAACTACCTCTGGGTGTCAGAAGGATGGTGGTGAAGATGGGAAACTAAGCACTGAAAGGCTGGTTCCTTCCTCAACTTTCTGTATCCATTTCAACTCCTGATTCCACTGAGGGACAAGAGAGCTCCAGTAACGACCACCACTGGGCATCTTGTCTTCCCTGAGCCACTGGGCCTCAGAGACTTGATTTGATTTAGAGAAATTAAAACACGGTGACATTTTTCACATTGCATCCCAAATTCAGACTGGGTGTAAATATTTACTAATTTTTGTGTGGGTGTTTATAAAAATTTCAAAAACTTAGTTTCTAAAATTTGGAAAGTGGAGAAAAACATAAAGAAAAAAATTAAAATTGCCTGTAAACTTTCCACAGAGAAATAACCACTCTTACATAATATTTTTCTGAGTTTGTAATATGTGTATATAATACATACATAGCTATATAAATGCTTATACTGTGAATAGTCTTTATCTTATTTTTCATTTAACACTTGGTATTTTCTCATATAATATAAAAATCTTCATAAAGACCATTTAGATGCTGAGTGATATTCTATGTTAAGAAAGTACCTTAGATGTTTTAACTAATTCTTTATCGTTGGAAAGTTAGATTGTTTCCAGGTTTTTACTCTGTTAAATGCTGTTGTAATGATTGTCCTCATATAAATTTGTGTCTCATTCCCTTAGAAAGTTAACCTAGAAGCTGTTCTTTCTCTCAAATTTTTTCTAGTGCAATATTTTATTTGATTTGTAAAAAGCTCATCATATATTTTCTTAAACCTACTCTAGATCCAACAATATTTATTCAAAGAGCCTTCATTTCTTCATAACATTTTCTCCTCACCAGTCATCTTCAAAGACACTCATTTTGCGGTGGTTGAAGACTGCTCATTTGGCAAATTAACAAGATTAGGAAAACTCCCATTCAGTCATTTAAATTAAAGAGTTTCCTCAGCTGCAGCCAAATCAACACTCCCAAAATCCATCCAAAATTAAGGCTATGTTGATTATTTGCTTTTGATGTTGTTCCCACATCTGGCCATACCCAACTCTTGCTGCCATCACAGGATCTACTATTTTGCTCAAAAATGCCTTCGGCAACACAGTAAAGGGAGTAGGAAGCTGGGGCCCTGAAAGTAGTAGAAAGCTGGTGCTTCATCATAACGTGCACACATTGTTGTTGCTTTTCACTGTTTCCCGGAACTATGTCTGTGTGTGTGTGCATGTGTGCACGCGTACGTGTTTTATGTGTAGGTGTATTATGTGTGTGTGTTTCCGGAAGAGAGGAGTTTCCTATAGGTGTTTTAATTATCCAGAGTACTCAACTATCGGAGGCAGTACCAGGTAATCTGTGATGCTGGATATCTGAAGGCACAATGGGTCCTCACGACAGACCCAGCAAGGGATACGCCCTACCCCAGAATTCTACCCTTGTTCCTTCTAAGTGCTAAATTCATGATTTTCCTGAGAGTTGCAAGTTCAATTTGCAATAAGATAGAAAATACGACTCAATGATATCATGACCTTAACAAAGGAAAGCTTCCCTCGCTGGTCTGTGATAGGAATGTTGGCTCATCAAAGGTGATTGTACATGGAAGATGTATTTGTCCATCCTTGTCTGGCTCAGCTCACTTCAGACCAGGCCCTGCTTCCCACAATCAGAGCCAATGGTGCATTTTCCTTGCTTCTGATGAAAAGTAACAAGGACTTTTGGTTTTAGGGATCAGATTGGAGAGTGCTTCTCTTTGAAGGTTTCATAAAGCCGGCAAGAATTTCGCACCATTGTGAGTGCGGCAGGTGAAGAATTTAACAGCTGGTGGGAGTGCAAATTAGAGCCAATTATAATTTGATTGACCTGCCTTGACAATAAAACTGTCTTCCCTAATTTAAAATGCCTAGCAGGATCCTCTCTGCCCCGGTAAGGTGGTGATTTCAAATGAAGAGCAGTACAAACTAGGAAATTCTTTAACAATGCTGTGACAGTAATAAAGATTTATTTATGTAGCACTTTTTTCTCTTGGACTAAAATGACTATGTTCAAACTGAGGAATAGCATGCTATGTACAGGAATGAAAAAGGACCAGACTTGGCAGAAATGATTCTTGAGGATGGTGGCAGTAGAAATAGAAAATGCATGTAAATTTTGGAAAATGATGAAGAAAAGGGGAACTGTCTCAGTTGCAAAGTATAAGGCCAGTTGTCATAATATTTGTAAAGAAACCCAATGTAGAATTTAAAAGCACAGTGTTTGGAACTGTTTAACAATGACAAATGAGAACACCCTTTTTCTTCCTGTGTTTGATTCTAAAAGTTAATTTATTCCATCACCTTATTTAAATAGGTCAAGGAAGGGTTCAGACTCGAGTTCAGACTCAACCTGCTCATTCTCTATTTCTTATTCACACTAGCTTGGGTTTGTTTAACTATTTAAAATTTATAAGGAAAGAAATTGGTTGCTCTGCATCTTCCACTTTGCTTTGAGTCAAATCTCTGGGTCATTTTCATTGACCTCTAACTCCGATGCAGGTGATCTGAAAGCCTCATGCTTCTGGCTCTTGGATGGCAGAACTTCAAGGAGCCAACTCCTGTCACCGACCAAGCAGAGATTGAACAGATCTACTCTGCAATCCCAACTCCGCCACTTAGGCCCTACTTGATCTGGGGCACATTACTCTCTGGGTCTCAGATTTTTCATCTGCAAGACGGAAACAATAAAACCTACCTTATGGGGTGTTGTGGTGATTACTGAGATATGACAAAGATTTGCTCCTTGACCAAACTCTAGCCAGGCTCCTCGGAGCCCTCTTCCCGACCAGGCCTTAACCTTGGCCTAGAAAGACTTGAACAAACACGAACATAGTTTCTAATAGCTTAAGGCTGATCCCTAGGTGACCCTAGCCCCCCTTACAGGGCCTGCCTGAGAAGACCTGAGGATGCCCAAAGAATTTACTGTTGTTCCAGCCAACACCTGAAGACGGGACCCCTGTCTCCCAGCCTCTGTGGGAGAGTAGGAGCCTAACTTCGATAAGCACCAGTTAGCAAACCAGATGGGTTTGGACCAAACCCTGCTTCCTGCTTTTTCTAACATTCACTCCCTTGACTCTGCTGAGCCCCTGTGCTCCCCTCTCCCTCTTCCTCTATCCTCCCTTTAAGACACTCAGTCACCTCTGTCAAAATCAGTTCAGCTGAGTTGAATTCAGTTCATGCCGAACTCTTTTCCCTATTGCAATAGCATGTTAGTTATTAAAATCTGTCTTTACTACATTAACTAGTGTCTGGCTTTGTCTATCTTTGACACATACCATATACAAAATAACTCGGAATAATGTCTGGCCCAAGTAGCTCTGAGGAAGTGGTGAGATCCTCTGTCAACCTCTGTCAGGACCTGCTTCTCTTTCTCTCTATCACTGAGGCTGCCCAGCCTTCTTGCTTGCTTCTCTCTTCTTGCTCCCAGTGAACCTCTGCAATGAGTATGGGAGGGAAGATGGGGAGTGAGAAGTGCTTTTCTTGCCTCCTTGATATCGTGCTTAGAGTGAATTTCACTAAGTAACAGTGTTCCACCTGTTGATGAGGTTCTATAATACTAATATAACTTGGATCCATTGTATGTTAAACACACTTTTGCATTTGGCTTAGAAATTTCACCTGTTTTATTGTATAGTTTATATAAAAGTAAGCAATAAAGGTTAGGAAAATAGCTGTAACAAAGGCCCTGAACTTGACATCATAGCAAAAGGTATGGAGACTTTCAGGTTTTGGATGCATTGTATCAGTATGGATACAATCTGAGTTTCATTACCTTCAATTTTACGACAAGTAAAGTTGCCAAAGGGAACAGAAGCCTGAGTTCAAATCAATCAGCCTAATCTACAGACTTGTGGTTTATAGCAATCTGTATACTGCACGTAACTGAGCTTCATCTTAATGGTTACGAACCATCCGGAAGCTTCTATTTAAAAAGGTAAAATAAAGTGCATGGGCTTTGTGACAGTGTTATCTCTCCCCTTTTAAAATTAATTCTGGATATGGATTAGGGTTTCTGGAAGTCCAGTCTTTAAACAATGAGAGCTTTCCTCTATTATTAATGTGGCTTCCAGTGTTGCTTCGTAATAAAAAAAAATTACTACTAATAAAGATCTATGTAGTGACGGTTGTATGTATCCTTGTACTCATCCACGAAACTGAAATTTCTTGTGGGTAACACATCTGGTTTAAAAAAATTACTTATAGGAATATTAAATGGCAAGCCAGGATCCCAGTAACCAGGTCCTGGAGTGCAGCCAACCCCCAAGCAATGAAATAATGATTTCTGCAAGCAGGCTTGACTGGACTGGACCTGTGCAGATGATGGAGAGGAGCAGGATGTTCCAGCAGCTGCTGTCTGGTGAACTGAGACAAGGTGGGCAGACAGATGCCATAATGACCCACTAAAGAATAACCGCATGCAGTACAACATAGCTGTGAAACGTGGGGAAACAATGGCAGCAGATGGGCAAAAACCTGGCTCGCAGCAAGCAGGGAGAGGCAGCTCATTTATAGCAGAAAGCCCTGCATGGCTCAGGGAGGGACAGGAGTCCAGACCCATCCCAAGCCTGTAAATAGCAACAGGCCCTATAAGCAGCATTCATCCTTTTCAAATATTTATGGACTACTTGCTATGCATACCACACTTGCCTACATACCATGTGAATGCAGGGATGAAGATAGGCTTACTGACTTCAAGTTCAGAGTCTAGTGGACAAGCAGTGGGTTTCTGTCTACATGTTACAGAATTTGGGAATTATATTGTCACTGACATCACTGGCATTTAACATTCTTCAAATCTGGTTGTTCTTTTCCTAGATCTTGGATGACATAACTTCAAAACCAAAGGAGATGGAGTTATAGAGGAATAGAAGGCTGCAAGCAAGATGTGATGAGCCACATCTCCAGCAACTTTGCTTCAAGATTGGCCAATAGCTAAGCCTGTTGAATGACAGTATTGTTCTTCAGTTTTAGTCACATGCACAGAGTGACCTCCCTATGAATACTCTGCAGGAAAGATGACCAGCCCTTATCTGAATTTTAGCTTTATCCAAAAAGATACCTGTGCGAGAAGGGGTGGGCATTGTAGTTTCCAAATGCAAGGGGTAATTCCATTCTGTGTGTGTGTATATGTGTGCACGCACACACACACATGCATGCTGGATTACATCTTGTATTCTTTGGTTCCTGAGTAAACATTATTTACCATCATCATGGTCATCATCATCACTGAGTTGGCAACTAAAAACTAAACTAAAAAAGTCCTTTCCTGGCAGTTGAGTACTTTTAATAACTGGACACAAGCTATTGTTTATAATGAGTATTAAAGAGAAAAGAAGATTGAAGTACGATGTGAGTTCTGCTTAAATATGGAAACATCTTGGATTCTAGCTAGAGTAGTTTGTAAGGGGTTATGCTGTGGAATTGTTGCTCCTCTCTGTTTTTTCCACACTAGAATAGACTGACATGACTTGAAATAGTTTGGCTGTAACCTATAGAGAGTGGAACATAGATAATCACCTATAAATCGATTATTGGAATAGCTGCACCTTGGCACGTTCTAGTTTGGCAGATTTAGTCTTCCTTTGGAAAATGAGTTCAAAGAGAGAAGCATGCCTCATTCAATTTCATCTATCACGTTTTCTTGTTCCTGAGATGGCATGAAGACATGGGATTATGGAGGCAAAATCTCTTGGAAGGCTCTCCTCTCTGAGGGACATGAGTAGTTCAATATGTTTTAAGCAGAGATTTCTGAAATAGAAAGATTCGATTGGAACCAGATATTGGCCAAACTTTGGAAAGTCTTAAATGCCTTAGCTGAACCTTAGCTGGTTTCATTTCCTTTATTATAATACAAGAATGGGAAATGGGAACCTTTAGGATGAAAGGCCTATATTTAAGTGTTATAACTTTAAAAATTAATGGTTACTTGTAGATTCTGCAAAGAGATTTAAAGATGAGAACACCATACATTGGTTTATGAGAATGAGTATTATTGATGACAATAACTTGCGAACTCACAATTGGGAAAGGAGATTTACAAAAGAAGTTTTTCCTATGTAAAAACAGAAGATTGATGTTCCTGGTCGTGGAATATAAATTCAGAAATTAGCCCATTATTTCACAACTTTTATAGAGATGTGACATATACTTCTTGGGAGCTTTTGTGATTTCTTTCCATCTTTAGAAAAAGGTGTAGAATAACACTTATTTTAAAAATTATTTTTTGTCCTAGTTTCATAACGTAAAACCATGGTAGGTGTCCAAAAGTGGCATAACTCGCCTGAAAAACAGCAATTATATTTGATCACTCATTTCTTTCATTCTTTTACCTTTCTTTCACCAATCACTTATAGAGCACCTTCTTGTTGTAGAGCATCATGCCAAGCACCCAAAAGAAGGAAACACACGATCTTTGGGGAGTCACAGTCTCTAGGAGAGAACAGAAAGTAAACAGCTGAACTATGATATGTAAGATAAAGGAGCAAACACTCTTGGAAAGACCCATTACGTGAGTCTGGAGCAGGGTTTCTCAATCTTGGCACTATTGACACTTTGGGCCAGATAACTCTTGTTGTGTGTGTGTGTGTGTGTGTGTGGGTGTGTGTTGGGGGCTGCCTTGTGCACTGCGGGGTGTTTAGTAACATCCTTGGCCTCCACTTACTAGTTGCCAGTAGCACCCTCCCCAAGTCAGGAACATCAAAAATGTCTCCAGACATTGCCAAGCATCCCCTGGGGGCAAAATGGCCCACCATTGAGAACCACTGCTCCAGAGAATCATGCAGATTTTTAGAGATTAGAAAGATTTCTATAGATTTATTTAAAAATTATTAGTATTCAGGGGTCTGCCCAGTGGCATAGTGGTTAAGTTCATGTGCTCCACTTTGGCAGCCCAGGGTTCATGGGTTTGGATCCTGGGTGCAGACCTACACACTGCTTATCTAGTCATGTTGTGGCATCATCCCACATACAAAAAGTAGAAGATGGGCACAGACATTAGCTCAGTGATAATCTTCCTCACACACACACACACACACACAAATTATCAGTATTTATTATTTCACCCATTTTTTTCCATTCAGCCAACATATATTTATTTATTTATTTATTTTTTTAAAGATTTTATTTTTTCCTTTTTCTCCCCAAAGCCCCCCGGTACATAGTTGTGTATTCTTCGTTGTGGGTTCCTCTAGTTGTGGCATGTGGGACGCTGCCTCAGCGTGGTCTGACGAGCAGTGCCATGTCCGCGCCCAGGATTCGAACCGACGAAACACTGGGCCGCCTGCAGCAGAGCGCGCGAACTTAACCACTCAGCCACGGGGCCAGCCCCCAACATATATTTATTTTAACAGTACTGGAAACTAGCATGGAGAGGATATAGTGAAGACTTTCTTTTTTTTATAGGAGATAAAAGACATCAGGGACTCTGTGTGAAACTCACCTAAATAGTTTATATATTCTTATGATTAAGAAATAGGGTAATCTAGAAAGAATATGGCATAGATTACAAACTCTATGAAGCAAGCATCAAATCTGTAGTTCAAAAACCTTTATTAAGGAATGATTTATATACCCTGAAGTTCACCCATTTTAAGCATATAGTTATATAAGTTCACTAAATTTGTACAGTTCTGTAGCCATCACCCAAGTCCGGTTTTAAAATATTTCCATCACCCCAAAAGTTCCCTTGTGGACGTTTGCAGTCAATATCTGCTTCTGCCTCCGCAGTCCCCTCAACCATTGATCTTCTTTCTGTTACTATCGTTTTGCCTTTTCTAGATATTTAATATAAATCATACAATATGGAATCATATAAGAGATAGTCTTTTCTGTCTGACTTCTTTCAATTAGCACAATGTTTTTCAGGTTTATTCACCTTGTGTGTTACCAGTAGTTTGTTCCTTTTAATTGCTGAATAGTATAGATAACCGTTTTTATTAATCTATTTACCAGTTGATAGCAGTTTGGATGGCTTCTAGTTCCTGGGTATTATGATTAACACTAGAATGAATCATCTCTGTATGGATATGTTCTCCTTTTCTTGGGTAGATACCTTGGGGTGAGGTTGCTGAGTCATTTGGTAAATGTATGTTAACTTTTAATAAGCTGTTAAACTGTTTTTCAAAGAGATCATTGCATTTTATATTCTCACCAATAATACATGCAGTTTACAGTTTCTCCATTTCCTTATCAACACTTACCAGTGTCAATCTGTCTGATTTTAGCCATTTCAGTGATTTTGCAGAGCTATCTCAAGTGTTTTATTTTTTTCTTAATGAGAAATGCTTTTGAGCATTTTTTCATGTGCTTCTTTGCCATTTGTTTATATCTTTGGAGAGGTATCTTTTCAAATCTTTTGCGATTTAATTTTTTTATTTTATGATTAAGTTGGGAAGGTAATTTATATATTCTAAATAGAAACTGTTTATGAGATACATGCTTTGCAAATATTCTCTCCCAGTCCGTGGTCTCTACTCATTTTCTAATGGTGTCTTTTGAAGAGAAAAATTTTTATTTTGATGAAATCCAATGATGGACTTTTCCTTTTCTAAATGGTGCATTTGGTGTCTGTCATAAAAAAGATTTGCTTAACCTAAGTCACACAAAGATTTTCTCCTAGCAATTTTATAGTTTTAGCTCACTCATATTTAGAGCTAACACCTATTTTGAGTTAACTTTGTGTTTGATGAGAGGTAAGGTCAAGGCTCAGTTTCAAAATATATGAATAACCGTTTGTTCACTATAATCTTTAGAAAAGACTATTCTTTCTCCATTGAGTTCTCTTGGAACTTATCTTGAAAATCTATTGACATTGACTGTAGATGTTCTGGTCTATTTCTCTATTCTCTTGCATTTATGTATATGTCTATTCTTATTCCTATATCATGTTGTCTTGATTATTGTAGCTTTATAGTAAGTTTTGAAATCAGTACACACACTAACAAGTTTGCTCTTCCTTTGTTTTTCAAAATTGTTTTGGCTATTTTATGTCCTGTGTTATTTCTACATAAATTTTCTATCAACTTGTCAATTTCTACAAAAAATACTTGCTGGGATTTAGGTAGGAATTGTGTTGAACCTTAGGATCAATTTGGGGAGAACTGCCATCCTAATAATTTGAGTCTTTCAATACATGAATGTGCTATATCCTCCATTTATTTGTCTTCTTTAATTAACGTCATGCATTTCTTTTTGTTAAATTTATTCCTAAGTATTTTATTATATTGATGCTTTTGTGAATGGAGTTTTCTTAACTCAGTTTTTTAATTGGTTGGCACTAGTATGTAAAAACGTCTGCATTCATTTTTGTATACTGATCTTATAACTGTGACATTGCTAAACTTGCTTATTAATTCTAGTAGCTTTTTTGAAGATTCCTTAGGATTTTCTACATACGAGATCATGTCTGTATATAAAGATGGTTTTATTTCTTCCTTCGCAATTTGTATACCTTTTATTTATTTTTCTTGCCTTATTCCACAGTGTTGAGTAGAAGTGGCATGAGTAGATATCTTTGTCTTGTTCCTGGTCTTAGCAGGATAGCATTCAGTCTTTTACTAAGTGTGATCTTAATTGTAAGTTTTTTGTAGATGCTCTTTATTAAGTTGAGAAAGTTCCCTTTTATTCCTAATTATGTGAGGATTTTTATCATTAATATGTGCTGTTTCTTATCAAATGATTTTTCTGTATCTGTTGAGATGATTTTCCATTTATTCTTGACTCTATTTTAGTAATTTCTGTCTTTCTAGGAATCTTTATCACAATCTCAAGTTAATATTGATTTAATTTGAATAAAATATAACAACTTTACACTAGTAGAGCTACATATCCTTATCTCTCCTTAGTGCTTATGTCATATATGTTATATTAACTTATGTTATGAACCTATATTGTAATATAGCTTTAATTCTATTACATATAGGTTATATATATATGCTATACCTATATTATAGTATAGCTTTAATTATGATATAATATAGCTATAATTACATTATTATAATTATTGCTTTAAACAACCTTTTGTTTAATAAGGAAATTGCATGAAGAAAAATGTGTACAATCTTCAGTATTCTATATTTAGCCATATATTTACTATTTCTAATGCTCTTCATTCCTTCCCATGGATCCCAGTTCCCATCATCTGGCGTCATTTCCTTTCAGCTTGAAGGACTGAAACCTTAGTATTTATTGTAGCACAGGTCTGCTATCAAAGAATCTTCACAGCTTTTGTTTTTCTGGAAGTGTTTTTATTTCACCTTATTTTTGAAGAGTAGTTTTACTGAAAACAGAATTCCTTGTTGACACATTTTTCTTCCAGCCCTTAGAATTAGTTATTACACTGCCTTCTGCCTTCTATTGTTTCTGACAAGCAGTCAGCTGTTAATTGCATCATTATTGCTTTGTACCTGGTGAATCCTTTTCTCTTGCCACTTTCAAGTTTTTCTCTTTAGTTTTGGCTTTCAGCAGTTTGACAATGATGTATCTATATGTAGTTCTCTTTGTGCTTATTTTATTTGATGACTTTGAACTTCTTGGATCTGTAAGTTCATATTTTTCCATCAAGTTTTGGGAAATTTCAATTTCTTCAAATATTTTTCTGTCCCTTTCCCTCTCTCTCCTCTCTTATTGGAGCGCCCATTATACACATGTTGGAGTGCTTGACATTACCTGGCAAGTCTCTGAAGATTTGTTAATTTCTCTTCCATATTTTTCCCTCTCTGTTCTTCAGGTTCAATAATTTCTATTGATCTATATTTAAGTTTCCTCTTCTTTCTTTTGCCATCTCAAGTCTGCTGTTGATCCTATCTAGTCAACTTTTCATTTCAGTTATACTCTTCTAGAATTTTTATTTGGTTATTTTATATTATTTTTCTTTCTCCATAGAAATTCTTTATTAATTAATTGTTAGCATATTTTTCTTTAGCTCTTTGAACACAGTTTTCTTTAACTCTCTGAACCTATTTATAATAGGTATTTGAAACCTTGTCTTCTAAATCCAACATGTAGGTTCACTCAGAGTCAGTTTTTAATGACTATTTTTTCCCCTTTGAATATAGGTCATACTTACTTGTTTCTCTACATTTTTAGCAATTTTTAGTTGAATATTGGACATTTTATTTAATATATTTTAGTTACTCTAGATTCAGTTTTGTTTTATGGAGTGTTGTTACATAGATTAATTAATAAATTTCCTGCACTTACACTGCGGAGTTTGTCTTTCTTATAGTGTGCATCTGCTGGTTCTCTGCCTATTTGTTTATCTTATTTTTATTCTTTAGCCTGGCTCACTGGGAGGGTCATTCCTCCATCTTTATAGTTTAGTGGTCAACCAATGATTGGGGCTGAAGTTGTGTTCAAACACTTTGAACTCATTAGACTTCCACCCTGTGCTAACTGAGTTGTGTGTGACTGAGTAGCATATTCAAAGGTGTAGCCAGTTCTCAAGTGTCCCTTGGTCTTCCCAATTCCCAAGGATCCTTGGGATCTCCCCAACACATATGTAGTTTTGCAGTCAGCCAGGTGTGTGAGAAGGAGAATTTATCTTAATCCTTTTGCGATGCTCTAAATTCCAGTGTCTCCTCATTATATTTATGGCTGGTTGGATGCTCACCTTAAACTGGGAAACACAGTATTGGTTTAGAAAAGCCGCTGGTTTTCATAGTCTATCACAAACTAAATCTGCCATTTTTAGCTGTACAGCATAAAGGTTTGCCCATGTCCTTCCTCCACCTCTGCCCCAAGGCAAGTCAGCTTTCTTTGACAGCAGAGTTGCTTTTTTATTGCAGCTGGTCTACATTGGCATGGCTATAATTCTTGCCAACTGAGCTGGGGGATGGGAATATAAGAGCAGCCCAAGGCAAGAGGCCACAGACTCCCACCATTCTTACCCAAATCTCTCTCAGATTTTGCATTTCAGAATAAATGTTTCTTAATTTATTTTCTGCTTTTGGTAGGTTTCTACATACTGAAACAATTTTGTCCAGTTTTGCGCTTGTTTTTTGTCAAAAGGAATCACCTGAGCTTCTCAGGTAGCCATTACTAGATCACATCTGTTTTTATAACAGATTTGTTAGAAAGTAGTATTCGATAAATACATGTTGAGCATGGTTTATTGAAGGGCAGACTCTGTGCTGAAGAGCCTTCAGAGAAGGATAAACTATGTATCTCAGGATGCCAGGTTATGCTGGGAACTCCACAGATGTTTGTTGAATGAAAAAATGAACTAAAGAACCAGCCAACTTTTTCTTTGCTTTTATAAGAGAGAGAAATTAGGGAGTACTAACCTAAAAATTCCTTTGAAGCTTTGTTTTGATAACAAGTGTATTGACGTACTTGAGCCATTGTATTAGGTTCTGCTAAGATAATAAAAACCCTGTTCCCTTCTCCATCTTAAGAAGTCTTTTACAGAGGTTCAAAAACCCTTGTTTTTCATCTAAATAAATAAAAAAAAAACAAGCAGAGAGACTCCAGTCTAGATAACCTTTCCCTGTAATGGCTCCCACCCCCTTCTAGTTCAGACCTCTGCAGAAGCTTGTTGGAAGGTTTGATGATGTTCAGAGGATAGTCAATAGGGTGGTGCTGTGTTTATTATCAAATGTTTCTATTTAGGGATTAAAAAATTCTAGCTCTAGGGGCTGGTCCGGTGGTGTAGTGGTTGCATTTGTGCGCTCCACTTTGGTGGCCTGGGGTGTGCAGGTTCGGAGCCCACGTGCAGAACTACACACCACTCATCAAGTCATGCTGTGGCAGCTTCCCACATACAAAATAGCGGAAGATCAGCACAGATGTTAGTTCAGCGACAATTTTCCTCGGCAGCAGATGTTTGCTCAGGGCCAATCTTCCTCACCAAGAAAAAGAAAATTCCAGCTCTGAAGAAAGCCATCTTGATCCAGGTATTGCTAAACAATTTGGGGCTTATTATTCTCTTTAGAAGGTTCATTTAATCTGAAACTATACATCAGAGGCCTCAGACTGACAGCCTGAATCAGCCCACAAGCATGTTTTATTTGGCCTAAACAGCACTTGAACAGAATCTCACGTCACAATTTAAAAATCAGAGATTTTTTATGTAGCAACACAGATTTCCTAATCTGAAGAATTCACAACACAGCCTTGTTCCCTTGAGGCAACGGTCAGTTGCAGACCCTTCAGAAGGCACAAGAGCTGTGCTCTCCCATTCGCTTCAGTCCTGGTGTGGCCCAGCCTGCTTCCCTTTTCTTATGATCGCTTCCATTCCACCTTGACCCTGTAGACATTTGATTTCTTGATTTTTTGGGGACTGTGGCCTCAAAAGCCAGACTGCTCCCAGGGGGACTACTGGTCATCAGGGCAGGATTGAGCTGCATGTTATTTGTCATAAAAGAACCTGGGTCAGGTGGAACATGTTTGAGCTCAGAATAGAGAAGAATTTGTAGCCAGAGTGTACACCAGTGACATACATTAAAATAGAATTGAAATGATGTAAATGTCCTTCATTTGTTCATTCATTGCTTAATCCATTTGTTCACAGAATATTTATGGACTGACTGGATCTGGGTCACCATGGTCTCCCTCCAAGACTTGATGCATAATAAGGATAACAAAATAAATGTTCCACAGGTAATAAAATAAGTGTTCCCTATATATTCTGTAAATAAATGAACAAGTGAGTGAATTGCATTTATTTTATTTCATTTCAGTGGAAAATGAGATAACTTACTTCCTCAATCTTTCTTCTCCCAGCAACCCTCAAATTTTGATTTTAATTGATTTAAAATTGGTATCTAGTGTTATTAGTGAAGACTTTCACACTTTGCTAAAGAAGAAAAAAGAGAACTCCTCCCCGACAAAATATTAGACATTTTACCTCTAATTAGAACTGAACAGCCCACTTCTCATGAGGCCAAAAACACCCAAATTGGTGGAATTGGGTGGCTTATGCATTGTAGAGAAGACTGTTCAGTCTTCCAGTTTCTACACGAAACTAAGGAGAGTACTACTAGAATCAAGAGTGGACTCTCCCCTCCAGAGGCATTTTAATCCTTCAGTAACTGAGACGAGAGAGCGTACAAAATACAAAGCAATCTAAAATTAACTAACAAGTTCCAGGTTTACAAGCCAAATTCCTAAGATCTGTAGATACCAAGGAAAATACAGACTTTGAATTTAAGATCAGATTCCTTCCTCCATTCATAGCTTAAACATATTGTGGTCAGAAGCTGGTATTATGAGACCATGCTCTGATAATTCTGCTCTGGGAGGCAAGGCTCTCATGAGAGAGAGAGAGGGGGGATTGGGAGCGCTTCAGAGAAAAGATCCAAGAGAAAAGTCTGGGCCTGTGCCCCCAGCTCCCGGGCCCGGGGAGAGTCCGTGGCAGATGTTTGGAATGAGGCTTCTTGCTGGTCCCCCAGTGGCATCCTTATAAAGTCAGCTCTGGTGAATAATATTCTTGATACTTGATGTTTTGCCAAAAGTTAGAATATTGCTTTTCTCTTAGTCTGTACATGCTGCTTAGAAGCCACTGGGTTTCTATTTAGACTTACAGACATCCCAGTAACAATTTTCAAACATCATGTAACACGTGTTATTAATCCAGATATTTGGACTTAAGGAGACAGTGGAGTGTCAGGGAAAAAGGAATTAGGGGTCCCACAGCCTCATTGTAGCTTTAACTCCGTGTGACTTGAGCAAAGGGGCTTAAATTGCTGAGGCACTGTCGTCTCTTCATGGCAGACTCCCTACCCCCCACGCAAGCTAGCCTTGCTGCTATCTCCATAAATCCCAGAGGAAAACGATACTCAGCCTACTCCAGAGTTGCAAGGCTCACAGTCTCCTGGCCAGGGTTTTAGACTCTAATCCATATAAGACATCCTGGTCTTTTAACAGAACTAGAAATGTCCTCAAGTGGAGAATGCTGTCATAGAATTAAAAAAAGAAAAAGAAAAAGAAAAAGAAAAAAAGGCAAGCCTTTTGTAGTTTGCAGTGAGAAAATGGCTTATAAAATGAATCAAAATGCTTGAGTCCAAAATGGACGAGAATGCCGATTGCTGACTGAATATCTGAATACGGTGCTACTTTCTAATTGTTTCACTTGCAACAGAGAGAAATAAAATTGTGAGTGTGAAGTGTATAAAGAATTCTACTGCTCTTCCGGGGCTCAGAGACCCACAGATTGGAGAAAGTAACTGAGTGCCTTTCTGACCATTGAATTCCTCACTCTTATTGCAAGTTAGAAACCTCTAAGGAGGGCGTTAATGAAAGCAGCTTTCGCACTTCCGAAAAGAGAATTGAAACAGCTGGGGAGACAGCGCCACCTACTGTCCACATGAAAAACTCCCTGGCCGTCATCTTTCGCGGTAATTGGCCCCAGTAACTTGTATGAAGT
This sequence comes from Equus quagga, assembly GCF_021613505.1. Classification (NCBI taxonomy): domain Eukaryota; kingdom Metazoa; phylum Chordata; class Mammalia; order Perissodactyla; family Equidae; genus Equus; species Equus quagga. The sequence continues at coordinate 47,629,046 of NC_060275.1, read as the reverse complement.
AGGGCAAAGAAAATAAATCCATCAAAGCTGACTGAGTAACAGAGAGAAATGCCAGCTGAAAGCATTTTTGAGTCTTGATGCCTTCAAAAGCAGGAAACTTAATCCTTGCCTTATGTTTCTTTCTTCGTGCCCAAAAGGCAGCGAAGCTCGTCACTAAACCAAGGGAGGTGAAGCAGGTCACTAAGTTTATAATGTAGTTGGTAACTGGTTTTCATTTTTTCTCTGCATCCTGGCAGCAGGAGATAGGCAGCTTGTTATAACTTAGAGGGGGCTCCTGGAAAGCCTGCTTGCTGGGTGTATTTCTGTAGGCGTGGGCTCGCTGGGAATATTATTACCTCATGGAGTCACGGATTTAATAGCATTTCTTCCACTTCATTCAGCACAGCACTAAGTTACAGTGACTCCGGCTTCAGCACATTACAGACACACATTGTTCCCGATAGCATCACATCATCACGGTCCCATGTGGGTCCCAGCCACGCCGCCTGCTTTTGCACACATGCCACACACGCACCCTTCTCACATTTCCAGGCTTTCTGGCCGGGGTGTTCTCCACCTCCTCGCAGAGCTAACTGGTTTGCACCTTTCCCCCCTGACTTTCCCTTCTTCCTTCCCTCCCTTCACTCTACCCCCTCTGCTCTATCATAATAACTATCATTTTGGATCACCTACCATGTGCCAGGCACTGTGCCAGGCGCTTCGCACGTAATTTGTCATTTGCGGTCTTACTATGTCGGTCTTGTGGGTTAGGAGACGGGGCTCCGAGTGAAGCGCAATCAGAGGACTGGAGTGAGCGGCTGCCCCCCATGCTGCTTCCAGTCTCCTGATGTTTCTCCCGTGTGTGGAGGGAGCTTCCTTAGCAAGAACACTCCTGACCGCCCTCTCTGGCTCCTCCCAGAAGAGGAGAGGAGTGATTTAATCTGATGGTGGGTTTGGAGGGAGAATGGGGCTTGTGTAGCTCAGTCCCTACTCTCTTTTTACCCCTGGGAGCGAGGCTGCCTGCCGGGGGTGCGAATTCTGGTCTGTTTCCCATTCTGTACATTTCACAGGGCCAACTCTGTCCTTGTGCTGCCCGCGACTGGTGGGGCAAGTCTGTTCAGTCTTGGGATTCCACTGTAGGAAAGCCCACCAGCCCACAACCACCACTCGACTCTGTCGGTACTGTAGGCGACACTTTCATCTCTCACCTCTCTGGCTCAGAACTTTGATGTATTCTTTAACCGGGTACCTCGAACTCCTAACTCTTAGGAAAGTATTTCATTGCTAAATATAGAGCAGAGGGCTGGGGCTATTTGAACTCCAACTTCAGATGACTCAAACCTCAAATTTGAGGTTTGTTTGTTTTTAAATTCAGAGCCAATTTGCTCTGGTGTGGAGAATGTCCTGGACCGGCAATCGGAAGATACGGGCTCTATTCTGGACTTGGAGTCTTCTAGCTTTGCAACTTTGAGCGAGCAGCTGCTCTTGGCTTTGGTTTCCCCGTCTTGGCTTCTGTGACTCCAAGGTCAAGGGAGCGTGATCGTGGGACATCGTAAAGAGGTGATGCTCATCTTTGTGCAAGGAAGAAGCTTTGCATCCACTTCAAATGAGTTGCTGCTTAACTCTCCCCTTCTTGGGATAGCGCAGGTTGTTCTTCAGAGCATTCTGAAAGCATCTCACAGCACGCCTGGCATCATTTGCCTAAGCCCCTCCTTTGCCCCTGCCACATTTAGGACCAAGTTCCTAACCCCTTTTATTTGTTGTCATATACCCTGGGCAAGGGGCAGCCAGTATGTTAGATTTTTTAATTGTAAGCCCAAAATTTGGACTCATGGGTTGACAAATTATTTTCTTCTTGATTTGTGAGTTTGTCCCAGAGTTACTCACTTTGAATCACATTTAGTTATACATTTAATAATTTGGCTTTATTGAGAAAAATGGCGTAATGTGGACTGGGGAGCTTAAAGTTGCATGGAGGAAGGTATCAGGGGATTGCAGTGCATCACCTCCACTCTGAAAAGACAAGAACAGGAGATGGAAAAGGGAGACAATCTGATCTTTCCCAGCGTTATCGCTGCAGCCTTGCTCTTTACCCAGGCCTGCCCCGTACTTTTAGGACATTTTAGCATCATTTTAGGTTGTCATTTTCCTTGAAATAATTACTTGCTTCTCCAGATCCTGATGCACTGAACACCATTCATGCCAGACACGATCCATATGCCCAGTAGCATCCCTCACTTCATCCCAAGCTCCCCTCTCTCTGCCACGAAAGAGAGTCCGAATGGACTTTGCCCTGGATTTATAGGAAAGAGAAAAACTGGAGTGGAATGTGATTAATGGAATGCATGTTGGTATTGCTGCCAAGCCTAGAAACTTGATAAATATGCGTCTCCTATGTCCTCATCACCTTGCCTTGGTGAGCTCATCCTTTCTCTATGTTGATGATTCCAAAATTTGTATCCCCATCCTGGACCTCTCCTCCCAGTTCCAGATTCATATCTATCTATCTATCTATCTATCTATCTACCTATCCATCTATCTATCTATATCAATAAATATATATAGGTGATATATATGTCAACGATATATATGATATATGATATATATGTGTCAATGATATTTATATACCAATATATATCTTTGCCTTCTCATCTGGAGGGAAACACTTGAATGCCAAACAGGCACCCCAAATTGAGCATGTCCCAAACAGCTCCACATGTTCTCCTCCCAGATCTGCTCTTCCCTCAGCTCTTTCCTCGCCTTCCTCCTCACAGTAAGTGGTGTCTTTCCAGTTGCTTGGCCCAAACCTTGGAGTCATCTTTGACTCCTTTCTCTCTCACACCCCATGTCTGATCTGTCAGCCAATCTTGCCCTTTCTACCTTCACATTTATACCCAGGTTTTGACCGTTTTCTCCCACTTTCACTGCGAGCACTCTTGTCCCCGCCTCCCTCATCTCCTGCCTCGACTCCTGCAATAGGCCCTGGTAGGACTCCCTGCTTTCCTCTTGCCCCCTCCAATCTATTCTCAGCCCAGAAGCCCACGTGATCTTGGTAAAATGTGTCAGTTCTTAGCACTCTGATCAAAACCTCTCAGTGGCTGTCTAGGTCGACCACACACAGTATTCTTAGCTCTCCCCGTTTCTCCCCTGGTTTCCTTGCCTTCTCGTTCTGTTCCTGCCACACTGGTCTCTTTGCCTGTCATTAGACATGTGAGGCAGGCTCTCACCTCAGATCTGTGTCCTTACCCCTGCCTCCCCTGCACGAGTGCTCCTGCCCTGGAGTCCGTGTGACTCACACCCCACCTCCGTTGGGTCTTTGCACAAGTGTGAGAGCCCCTCTGGCTGTTCTTCTAAAATTGCCTCCCTCGCCACCAACGCATCCTCACCACTGTCTGCTCACATCCTTAGCAGCACTTGTCACTATTTGATATACTCTGTATGCTACTTATTTATACTGTCTCCTCTGAGAGAACGTAAGCTCCGCTAGGACAGGGATTTTCCTGATTTTTCCCCAGCTGTATCCCCAGCAATTAGAGCTGGGTACTCAGTAAAATAAATATTTGTTGAGTGAATGAAAGAAGATGAGGAGGAGGAGATGGATGATACAAGAGTCTCACCTCATGTGGGCGTGGCGGACATTGGGCAGACAATCAATCATTTAAAACTCAGGGCTCTATTCTGATACCAGAAATTATATTATTAGAGGTTTGTTTTCTGCTTAGAGTTATTATTTAACCTCGTTTGATTGACCAGATATTTATCAACTGCCATGTCACTGTGCTGGGTGCTGAGGGTACAAACACGGTCCACGTTCTTATGTAGAGTAAGACTCAAGTGAGAAATTTACACACAAATAGATCGTTTCAGTACAGAGTGGTAAGTAAATACTGAAACATGCCATCTGGGGTAAATAATTTAGGTCTCTTTAGTCATTTTCACCTTCCTTAGAAGGTGATGACTTAGAAGGAAATGACTTAGAAGATTTTTTTTTTTTTACCAGTCTCTGTAAGAGAGTATATTTTGATTGGCAGGGATGGAAGAGAGAAATTATATGCATTTACTCAAGAAGCACATTCTAAGTAAGAGCCTTCAGAAAATGGTAATTGAAGACCATCATTGCTAAATAATATTTTGATGGCCTGCTCTCTCCTTCTAAGAACATGCGGTTTACTTTAAATAAATCTTATGAACTCTTAGTGCCTAGTAATTTCTCTCTGCAAAGAGAGGTTAATAAAGTCTTCCTTCCATGAACGGAATAGTGCACAGGACGACTGGACGAGCACCAGTCTGTGCCTTGATCCACGCCTGTAACCAACAGCTCATTCTACCAAAACCCTGGTCTGTTACGGCCCCATTTGGAGGTGCAGGTAGCCATTTGTCTACTCTGTGCTCTCTGAGGGCCTGTGATCCTGCTTCAGTTGTTGACCGGGTACACCAAGGTCAGGGTAACTTTCTAAGGAAAACCAGAAGTACTTCTGTATCTTGAGACTTTAAAAGAACAACAACAAGGATTTGCTGAGAACTGAACATCCTCTATGGAGTTGACTCTACTTTTCTAAAGAGTTACCTTGAGCTCAAATGCTTAACCATCCTTCAAGTGCTGAGGTAATTTTTTGAGAAAGTATTCCCTGGCATCTCTCTCCACCGAGTCTAGATCAGGCGAGCCTCTTTCCCGTGCCTCTAGCACCCCAAACTTCCTTTATTCCGGCCTGCCCAGAGGTAGACCAAGCTTTGTAAGTTGAGCACAGTTCTCCAGACTGCCAAGTCTGCCCAAGGCTTCTAACACCAGTTGCAAGTTTGGGGGTCCCTGGGGACATCCTCACTTCAGACCAACTGAGTACAAATTTGGGGGTCTCCACTGATGCCCTCAGTTTGATAATTCACTAGAAAGACTCACAGAACTCACTGAAAGTGCCGTACTTAACCAGCCAAAAAAAGAGATGCACAGGGAGGAATCCGGGAGGGTTCCAAATGCCAAGCTTCCGTGGTCCTTAGGGATGCGTCATCTTCCTGGCACATCTATGTGTGACAATACGCAGAGTATTGCCAACCAGGAAAGCTCACCCAAGCTTCAGTGTCAGAGTTCCAACTGAAGCTTCTACATAGGCATGATTTGCTGATCACTGGCACGTGGCTGAACTCAATCTCCAGCCCCCTTCCCCTCCCAGAGGTCAGGCTGATATCACATGGCTGAAGTCCCAACCCTCTAACCATGGTTAGTCTTTCTGGCATGGGCAGCCCCCACCCTGAGTCATCTGTCTGCATTAACTATCAGGTGTGGTTCGGGGGGCCACCAGGAATAACAAAGATGTTCCAATCACTGGGAAATCCCAAGGGTTTACAGGTTGCTTCCCAGGAACCAGGAATAAAGGCCAGCCAAATTTGTTATTACATACAGTTCCTATGACGCTGTCTTTAGGGCTGCATGCTTCTCTGTCTCCCCATTTAACTTCTTGAGGGCAGGGAATATGCCAGCTTGTTCATCATTATCTTTGCACTTAACACAAAGTGGGCGCTCAAAAACTATTTGCCATGTGAGTGAGCAACAAACTCAATTATTAGGCAGATTTTATTCTGGCATTAATTCTAAATCATTACCATTAGGGAGTTGTTAAAATCATCCTGAGGCACAGGGAGCTAAGGCAGTTATCCCAGTCTGGATTCTCTGTGCATTGCTTGGCTCCTTTTAGCGTACTGATTTTCTCCTCTCTCTCATGTGGGTCCACTCCTCACACTGTCCAAGCCAGCTCAAGTCAGAGTAACACCTCTCTCATACTGAAACTGATATATTTAATGCAGTGTGGAAATTAAGAAAGTTTCCATCAAGTGTGTTTACATAGCTCTGGCTCCTAACTACTGCACAGATCCTTGCAAATGCTGAAACAATGTTAAGTTTCCTTTCTTAAACGCTTGCTCCATAAGAAATGGTCTGCTTTTCTTGTTTTAACTCTTTCTCCTGCTGTGGTATGGCTAAAGTGGGGTGCAGTGTGACAGAGGGACTTCAACTGCCCTGACTTTCATCAATATGAAAGCTACTTCCAGGCTAAGTTATCAAATAGTCACTTTTTTAAGGCAAGAGTCTTTTCCCCTCTTTACCTCTCAAAGCACCTTTTTTCTGTGATTTCTTTTTATGTTGCATTATTAAATATCTCCCTGACTACCCAAAATATGCCTTCCCACTGACTCTGTTGGTCTAAGATTTTATTTTTAACCTTTTAATGCCAACCACTGTGTGGAATATATGCTGAGGATAACAGCAAGGGGACCTGGACGTGGACGAGACACGAATAGCAAACCATCCCTCTGAGGGCTTATAACAGAGAAGGAAGACCAGCTGGCAGTCATGAATAGAAGGTGGTTCTCCTGCTCTAACAGTGGCTACTGGCATGTTCCCTGATAAGAGTGCTGTGGCCAACGTTGCAGTGGCATTAGCTTGTCAGCTGCAGAGCACACATTCTTCTCTGGGCTTTGGCTTATCTGTGAGTCTGGGAGACATTTGGGGAAGGAGCGGTGGGTAGAGACAGGTTTGATGGGGTTAAAGGAAGGTGTTTAACTAGTGTTGGCCTCATTTCTGTAGGATACAAAGCAGCATCCCTACAAAGAGTTAAGATGGCTTAAAAATTGCTTAAATATTCCATATTCTTTCCAGAAATTCGAGAAAATAAAGATAGGCAAAAGATGTTCTTATCCTTATAAAACACTATCAAATACATTAAAAGAACATTGGTTTTATCCAAGGTCATAAATGTTCAAAGTTCAACTCTTGGAGAACCTCTGATGTGAGAGACCATGCTGATCATTTTCTTCTTTTCACTTCTCTTCCTCTTCCTTTCCTCCTTTGATACAGAACAATACAGATATTGAGACAATGGGACAGGCTTGTGGCTTTTAGAGGGGATGTGTTGCTGGCTCGTGGAGTGCCACCTGAAGGGCTGACAATTCTGTGAGAGGTGAGGCGAAGGGGAGCCCGGGTCCCATCCAGATCCAGCCCCTGTCAGAAAGGCTCCCTCACTATTGTGTGTGGAGTAACAGTGACATCCTGTGGCCAGTCTGGTTGATCTAAGTGGCTCTGTTATAGATAAAGAAGACCATTTTGTCTGCACTGAAAGGTAAGCCCTAGTGGCTCCTTCTGTGGACAAGACACAGAAGAAGGAAGCGCAGGAATCCCACTGCTGGACTCCCGGCTCCTCCTCAGCAGCTGTCTCTGCCTGCTGGTGGGGGAGATTCTCGGGACAGAGATTATGTCTGTTTTTCTGCTTGATCAACTTAAATGTTACCATTTGAGTGTTGAGTGAACCATAATAACAATCATGAGAACAGTGTGAGAAAATAGTGACGAGGAAGAGAAGCACTTACCTCTTTTGAAGGCAACCCGGAGGATTAATGCCGAGTGATCTGTTACTTAAAAATGCCTTAATTGCTTGACATTTAACTTAAAAAAATTTTTTTAAAACAGTTTTGGATGGAATAACTTTATTTTGACCTTAGTTAAGAGAGAGCTAGGGAAGATAACGACTCTGATCTTAAGTTATTCTAACAGCCTTATGTAATTGGGCCGTGTGAGCCACTGGTGTGGCTGTGCTCGTGGGGCTGGGAGCTTTGTGGCCCCAAGTCTTTAATGTGTCACCTCCCATAGTGTTACATGGAAGTGGGACCCCACTGGCGCTTGACTCTGGGTGTGATAGAAGTGGTGAGTGTGAAACTTCAGGGCTCTGGTGTGGCAGTGCGTGTGAGCTGAATGAACTCATTCGTGGGGACGCCCAGCATCTTGCGGTTTCTATCAAAAAGGTGCTGCTAGGGGCCAGCCCTGTGGCGCAGTGGTTGAGTTCAACAGTTTCTCTTCAGCAGCCTGGGTTTGCAGGTTTGGATCCCGGGTGCAGACCTACACCGCTTGCTGGCCATGCTTTGGCAGTGACCCACATATAAAGTAGAGGAAGATGGGCATAGATGTTAGCTCAGGGTTGATCTTCCTTAGCAAAAAGAGGAGGATTGGCAACAGATGTTGGCTCAGGGCTAAACTTCCTCAAGCAAAAAGAAGAGGATTAGCAACAGATGTTAGGTCAGGGCTAATCTTCCTCAGCAAAAAAACAGATGCTGCTGCCCTGAGACAGCTGTCGACTTTGGCTCTTTTCTTGGTGTCCCCAGTGTCAGTGCTCAGGGAATAAAGCAAAGGTAGCTTGGAAGTTAACAGTTTATGCTCTGGAGTTACACCCACCTGGGTTCCAATCCCAGCTCACCACTTGCTAGCCCTGTGACCTTGGGCAAATTTCTCAACTACAGGAAGGGGTTAATAATAAGCATGCCCTTCTTGGGCTGTGGGGGTGAATACACGTGATGAGGCAGACTGACTGACCACAGCACACGTCTGGAGCACCGAACTCACACAGACAGCTACTGCAGGCCTCTGGCCTGGGCGGAAGGCAGCTTGGTGGGAGGGCTCTCTGCCCCCACCTCACCAAGAATCAGCTGAAGGTCTCTATAGTTGTCTGCTGTGGCATGTTCGGGTTGAGGCAGGGGAAAGTGAGAAGTGTGTATGTGGGAGGTTGGGTGTGTAGTGTGGTATGTGTGGTGTGTGTGTTTGTGGTGTGTATATAGTGTCGTGTGTGTGGTATGTGTCTATGTGGTGTAGCGTGTGTGTGTGGTTTGTATGTATGTGGTGTGTGTGGTGTGTATGGTGTGTAAGGTGTGTGTGTG